>NC_084736.1:10570129-10607629 GCF_033978785.1 Entelurus aequoreus | reverse complement strand
TAGGCGTAAATTGGCAGGCAGTGAGCGGGGACCCAGTTATTTTTTTTAAATTCCCACCAAATTCCTATAATATGTACAAATCAAATCTGTAATCAGCGCAAGACTCAACAAAACAACATGGGAAAGTAATCCCACTACCCTTAAATTCTTCAAAACAAATATAAAAATATACAAATTTAAGTTAGAAAAAAAAAAAGCTTGCACAAAAGTGCACTTTATTTGTTTTTAACTATTGTAGTGGTGTTCTGTACTAAAAGTGCACTTTAATTTGGTGTTGTTTTGATAAGTCATCTTAGTGACATCATGCACAAAAGTGCACTTAATAGCTTGTTTTAAAATGTCTCCGACAATCTTGCACTTTCTGTTTTGGAAATGACATGAATGTTTGTGCTACTGCTTAATAACTGTTTAATAAATACAGTTTTGGTCAATTGACTTAGTTGTGATTTCCCTCTCTGCATGAAAGTTTAAAATGAGCATATATTAGTGCAGTATGAAGAAGAATGTTTTAATGTAGACACATAGAATCATCTTACTGCTGTGAATAAATGCATCAAGTGTTCATTCAAGGCTAAGGAAAAAATATGGAGATATATATCGTGTATCGTGACATGGCCTAAAAATATTGATATATTAATAAAAGGCCAGCCCTATGGTGAAGTACACTGTAAAAAAAAATCCTATTTTTATGGTTAATTTACTCTAAATGTCTACTGTAATTTTTCTATTTTTTTAAAATAGTTTATAAAACTGTAGAATTGAAGACCTTATCTGTAAATAAACAATCCGCCTGTTATTTTAAGTAATATGCCAGTAATGACAAACTGTGTATATTTCTATTTTTTTTTTACAGAAAAATACCAAATTAATTATACATAGCATTTTCTTTTTTCTTAAATTACTTTCAAATTCATGTCAAATTACAGTAATTATCTTTCATTAAATATGTAGCTTGTTATATAAAAGTCTATGTCCATACTAACAATCTAACTGTAGAATAAAGGTATTTTTCTGCAGAACTGTTTGCATCGTCACTTTATTAAAGGTGGTTGATCTTAATAATTTAGTAAAAATCTGTACAATTACAATATTTTTCCTCTTAATATTTCATGAACATTTCTTTAAATATAATTTTTTTGATCATTATTTGGTTTACAATGTTTTACTTTATTTTATGGTTTTTGTTTGGCAGTCGTAGCTGCCAGTAGATCAGTGGTCCCCAACCACCGGGCCGCGGCCCGGTACCGGTCCGTGGACCGATTGGTACCGGGCTGCAGCCGCACAAGAAATAAAAAAATAAAATAAAATAAAAATTAAATCAACATAAAAAACACAATGTATACATTATATATCAATATAAATCAATACAGTCTGCAGGGATACAGTCCGTAAGCACACATGATTGTATTTTTTTATGACAAAAAAAAATAAAAAATTATTAAATCAACATAAAAAACACAATGTATACATTATATAGCAATATAAATCAATACAGTCTGCAGGGATACAGTCCGTAAGCACACATGATTGTATTTCTTTATGACAAAAAAAAATAAAAAAATAAAAATTATTAAATCAACATAAAAAACACAATGTATACATTATATATCAATATAAATCAATACAGTCTGCAGGGATACAGTCCGTAAGCACACATGATTGTATTTCTTTATGACAAAAAAAATAAAAAATAAAAAAATAAAAAAATTATTAAATCAACATAAAAAACACAATGTATACATTATATATCAATATAAGTCAATACAGTCTGCAGGGATACAGTCCGTAAGCACACATGATTGTATTTCTTTATGACAAAAAAAATAAAAAATAAAAAAATATAAAAATATTAAATCAACATAAAAAACACAATGTATACATTATATATCAATATAAATCAATACAGTCTGCAGGGATACAGTCCGTAAGCACACATGATTGTATTTCTTTATGACAAAAAAAAAATAAAAAAATTATTAAATCAACATAAAAAACACAATGTATACATTATATAGCAATATAAATCAATACAGTCTGCAGGGATACAGTCCGTAAGCACACATGATTGTATTTCTTTATGACAAAAAAAAAAAAAAAAAAAAAAATATTAAATCAACATAAAAAACACAATGTATACATTATACATCAATATAAATCAATACAGTCTGCAGGGATACAGTCCGTAAGCACACATGATTGTATTTCTTTATGACAAAAAAAAATATATAAAAAATAAAAAAATACTACACAACCCCCCACCCCCCCCCCCACCCCCACCCCCACCGCCCCGCCACCCGGTGCGTGGGACAAATTTTCAAACATTGAGCGTTCTGCAAGTACTAAAAGGTTATGGACCACTGCAGTAGATGACCGTTTTTTTACAGAATTTTTTTTTTACAGTGTAATAACATTTGCTCTCCATGTCGCCGCCGTGCCATACATGATGCGTAGAACGCCGCGGACGAGTGACCCCCGGCCCTCCTCACTCCCAGGACTGTGAAATGAGAAGGAGTCCGGGGCGAGGAAGTGTCGGCCTGTTGACATTTTTCTTTTTTTTTTGCGGCGAGTGATCCACAACAGATGCACGGCGTTAATGCGCCGTGTGTCGGAAGACGCGGCGTAAAAAAAAAAAAGTCCTATTCCCTTTTTATCGCGTGCGGTGTGGCCTTTTGCGCGGATGACACCGCTGAATGTCAGCGGCTACTCCTCGGCCCACGTACTTAAACAACAAAGAGGCGGCCGTCGTCTCGCGGCGGAGGAGGATGTAAAGGCGAGGGCGGCGGTTAGTGTTCTTGGATGGAGATCAACAGATACAAAGCAACGCAACCTACTTAAGGATGGAGTCTATGGAAGCATCGGGCGCCTCACTGGATGCGTCAGTCGGAGCAAACAGCGACTATAAAGGAAAGCGACGGTTTGTTGTTTTTGCCTCCGGTCATGTGAGGAGTCCGAGCAGGGCAAACCGCAAGAGGGGGGCCACATGATTATGGCGACTGGTCACTCCAACACGCTGTACTTTAATGCACGGAATCCTCTCATTTGTTTGCGTTGGTGTTTTAGTTGGGTTGAGCAGCATTCAAAAGTCATGCCAAAGACTATAAAAATGGGACCCATTACCTCCCTGCTTGACACTCAGCATCAACGGTTGGAATTGGGGGTTGAATCACCAACAATTATTCCCGGGCGCGGCCAACGCTGCTGCTCACTGGTCCCCTCACCTCCCAGGGGGTGATCAAGGGTGATGGGTCAAATGCAGAGAATAATTTCGCCACACCTAGTGTGCGTGTGTGTGACAATCATTGGTACTTTAACTTTATTACGGATACCCCCAAACAATGTTCCCTCTAATTTTCCATCTGATTTGCAGGTGTGTAATTTGTTGTGGTTCATGCACAATTCCTTTTGTGCACCAGTAAAAAACATACAACATTGTCTTGAATTTGAGAAAAATAAAGACATTTTATTTTTTACTAAAGAAGGGTTCGGTGAATGCGCATATGAAACTGGCGGGGTTCCGTACCTCCAACAAGGTTAAGAACCACTCAGGCCTGGCCCTAACCAATCTGGCGCCCTAGGCAAGATTTTAGGTGGCGCCCCCCCCCACATCGGCAGTGAAGTGTATATACTCACAAGAAACCGAATAGCTTTGTCTTTGACCTTTTTTTTTTACTTAAAGAAAGCAAATTAACATATTATATGAGAATGTTATGTTATGATTATCTTTAACCGAATAACAGCAGTGCTCAAATTAAAAAACAGCATTCCCTCTCATGTGATATTGCTTAATTAACATTAATGATGTGCACTTGAACAACTAGGCTTACAACTATACCTATTATATAAAGGGGTGGAAAAGTGACTATTACCTGCAGGGCAAACATTAGCTAACCAGAAGGCAATAACAATGTAAACAAAAAACACCTGCTTAAAAGATCTAATACAAATGTCCCTGAGGAATGTAAGGTGGGAGTACTGTAATTACCTAACATTACATTATTATTTTCCATAACAATTTAGCCCCCTCCACAATATTAACCCGACGTTAAAACAGAACTAGCTATTTATTGATTAGCAATTGCCGAATCATGTAAAATTAGCTTATTGCTAAAAAGCCAGGTTACTATCACATTCTGTAACAGACAAATAATTTCATGTAGGCTAACGTTACCTACCTGCTACCTCTGTTTTTTCTCGTTTCACCTCCTCTTCTTTTCTATTTTTTCTTCCCTGGGCACCTGACAGTTTTGGCCATTTTGACATCTTGTGTTCATTTTTTGATGTGGTGACGTCCAAAAACAGTCATGATACAGGAAGGGAGGGGGCGCACCGTTCCGGGGGGAGGGGGGGGGGGGGGGGGGGTTGCTTAATCTTGTAACAAATTATATTTCTATTAAATAGGCTTTACTTTGCATTTTAATTAACGTGGGATTATTTTTTGTATTTAGAAATAATAGTACCAACTTTTTTTTTTTTTTTTTTTTTCAACATTTGTGGCACTGGCGTGGCGCCCCCTGATGGACGGCGCCCTTAGCATTTGCCTATACGGCCTATGCCACGGGCCGGCCCTGGAACCACTGTTCTAAAACAACCGTACTGTTTAAGTTTAATTTGTAGCCAAACGTTTTCCATTAAGATATAATGTCCATAATGTTTTTTAATTTTTTAATTTTTGCCCAGTTAGTGTGTTTTGTCTACTTTTTTTCAATTACCATATTTTTCGGACTATAAGGCGCACTTAAAATCCTTTAATTTTCTCAAAAAGTGCACCTTATGAACCGGTGCGCCTAATGTACGGAATGATTTTGGTTGTGCTTACCGACCTCAAACTATTTTATTTGGTACAGGGTGTAATGATAAGTGTAACCAGTAGATGGCAGCCACACATAAAAGATACATGTAGACTGCAAGATGAGGCCGGGAAACCACACCAGAACTTTAAATGTTCAATTGAGAATATAGAACATTACACACAGCACTCAAAAATCTGTCAACATGTTTTAGTACGACTTTGGTAAGCTATGATTGTCAACACACGAGTATTATTACGATGTGTGTATAAGGACCGCAAAATGGCACCCCTGTGCAGACATATTATCTGCCGTTTTGTTTCGCAATATTATGCAAAGCCAACTTTTCTTACCTTTTGGTACCTGCTGATCTGTACTTGGGATCTGCATAAGTCCTGAAAATTTGCGCGGGTCCGCCACTGTAGTCCATAAGCTTCTTCTTTTTCTCTATCTTCTTGTTATGGGACATTCATCCTCCGCTGTTGCCATTTCTAATATAAAGTAGTGTAAAGTTCTTACTTATATCTCGCTATGAAAGCGCTAAAACATACCGGTGTAGTGAGTTTACATTATTCACCCAAGGAACTTTAGTTATTAGAGAGTTTCGGTCGGACGGTTTTTCACGGGACACATTTCGGGCGTTGTTGTTGCACTAGTGAGCCACGGATGAGGAGATGCTGCTCCGTTATTGATTGAAGTAAAGTCTGAATGTCATTAAAACAGTTAGCGCCATCTTTTGACACAAATGCCGTCATTATGACAGATTTACGGCCTATTTCTAAAACAATTGTACTGTTTGAGTTTGATTTGTAGCCAAACGTTTTCCATTAAGATATGTCTAAAATGTTTATTTTATTTTATTTTTCATTTTTGCCTATTTAATGTGTTTTTCTACTTGGTTCCCATTAATCCTCCCCTAAATAGATATCAACAATGTGTGCATCCATGTTTATCTTTCACCTCATCAGTTCGCTAAATGACATTTTTTGCATGTTTTTGCACTTTTTCTCCGCAAAATAATTTCTAAGCATTTTTGAGCAACAATTTTACATGAGGTTTTTTTTTTATAAAATACTGGTCATTTTCGGGAAGGCAGGAAACATAGTATTTTAATAAATTTTGGCGAAGCTGTAGTTTTACACTACATATATTTTGATATGCTGGTAACACTTAAAACATGCATTTTTACAAATAGATAATCAATTGTGAAAACATGGCATGTACCCTATTTCCTGGACCATAGGGCGCACCGGACTATAAGGCGCACTGCTGATGAGCGGGTCTATTCAGGTCTATTTTCATACAAAAGGTGCACCGGATTATAAGGCGCATTAAAGGAGTCATATTATTATTATTATTTTTTTTAATTATAAAACTCTTCCTTGTGGTCTACATACCATGTAATGGTGGTTCTTTGGTCAAAATGTTGCATAGATTATGTTTTACAGACCACCTTCAAGTCGCTTTCTGACAGTCGCTTCAGGACGCGCCGTTTTGTGGGCGGTCTTATTTACGTGGCTCACCTTCGACGGCGTCTTCTCCCCGTCATCTTTGTTGTAGCGGTGTAGCGTGCAAGGACGGGGGTGGAAGAAGTGTCAAAAGATGGAGCTAACTGTTTTAATGACATTCAGACTTTACTTCATTCCCGTGAAAAACCATCCGACCGGAACTCTCTAATAACTAAAGTTCCTTGGGTGAATAATGTAAACTCACTACACCGGTATGTTTTAGCGCTTTCATGGAGAGTTTACTGACGGATATAAGTAAGAACTTTACACTACTTTATATTAGAAATGGCAACAGCGGAGGGTGAATGTCCCATAACAAGAAGATAGAGAAAAAGAAGAAGCTTTTTTAGCAAATTTTTAGGATTTATGCAGATCCCAAATACAGATCAGCAGGTCCCAGAAGCTAAGAAAAAATGCTTTTGCATAATGTAGTGAAACCAAACGCCAGATAATTTGTCTTACCTTATACACACACCATAATAATACTCCTATGTTGAAGCACAGTACAATCCATCAAGCGGTGCGGCTTCATAGCTTACCAAAGTCCTACTAAAACATTTTGATAGCTTTTTGAGCGCCGTGTGAAATGTTCTATATTTTAAATGGAATGTTCAATGTTGTTCATTTTCATATTTACATTTTGGTGTTGTTTACTTGAGTCATATTGCAGCCTACACATATCTCTTATGTGTGACTGCCATCTACTGGTCACACTTATTACACCATGTACCAAATAAAATAGGTCGGTAAGCACAACCAGAGGTATTCCGTACATTAGGCGCACGGGGTTATAAGGCGCACAGTCGATTTTTGAGAAAATCAAAGTATTTTAAGTGCGCTTTATAGTCGGAGTGAGCATTATTTTCTAATGAATGAGAAATTGATATGATATGCTGCAAAATATGAAACTTAATCCATTACTTTCTTTGTGGAGTGGCAGCTGATGTGCAATGGCTAAAAGGGACGACATGCAATGTTTTTGCAAAAAGTGATGTTTACTATCAAATATACCATTCATAATTCAGTGATGACTGATATACCCAACATTATCCAATCCCCTCTGGTAAGTCACCCAAAACTATTTCCGCCATGTTCCCGTCAACACGTGTTCCCAGAGACATGTTGGCAAACTCGGCCTGCAAGGTAATATGTTGTCTTTGCTAATACATGTGTTGCAAATAGAGCAGTATACCGGAAGGCCGATTTAGAAATAACAGTTTTAGTTGATTTATCATGAAGAAGCCAAGTCGATGAGATTGGCAATTTTAATGGAAATGTTCTCTGGGCCAGCTTTATAGATATTTGCCCTGCCGTTCTGTTTCCACCACAAATCACGGCCGCATGCTCAACGAAGGCATTAAACTTAAAGGCCTACTGAAATAAAATGTTTTTATTCAAACGGGGATAGCAGATCCATTCTATGTGTCATACTTGATCATTTCGCGATGTTGCCATATTTTTGCTGAAAGGATTTAGTATAGAACAACGACGATAAAGATCGCAACTTTTGGTCTCTGATAAAAAAAAGCCTTGCTCCTACCGGAAGTAGCGTGACGTAGTCAGTTGACAGGCTCCTCACATTTTCCTATTGTTTTCAATGCAGCTAGAGCGATTCGGACCAAGAAAGTGACGATTACCCCATTAATTTGAGCGAGGATGAAAGATTTGTGGATGAGGAACGCTAGAGTGAAGGACTAGAATGCAGTGCAAGACATATCTTTTTTTGCTCTGACCATAACTTAGGTACAAGCTGGCTCATTGGATTCCACACTCTCTCCATTTTTTCTATGGTGAATCACGGATTTGTATTTTAAACCACCTCGGATACTATATCCTCTTGAAAATGAGAGTCGAATACGCGAAATGGACATTCACAGTGACTTTTATCTCCACGACAATACATTGACGAAACACTTTAGCTACGGAGCTAACGTGATAGCATCGTGCTTAACTGCATATAGAAACAATATAAATAAACCCCTGACTGGAAGGATAGACAGAAGATCAACGATACTATTAAACCATGGACATGTAAATACACGGTTAATAATTCTCAGCCTGGCAAAGCTTAACAATGCTGTTGCTAACGACGCCATTGAAGCTAACTTAGCAACCGGACATGTAACTACACGGTTAATGCTTTCCAGCCTGGCGAAGCTTAACAATGCTGTTGCTAACGACGCCATTGAAGCTAACATAGCAACCGGACCTCACAGAGCTATGCTAAAAACATTAGCTCTCCACCTACGCCAGCCAGCCCTCATCTGCTCATCAACACCCGTGCTCACCTGCGTTCCAGCGATCGACGGTGCGACGAAGGACTTCACCCGATCACAGATGCGGTCGGCGAGACGGAGGAAGTTAAGGTGAGTTTGGCGGCTAGCGGGTCTGCTATCCATCTCTGTCCTCCTGGCTGTGTTGCTGTAGTCCGCCGCTAATACACCGATCCCACCTACAACTTTCTTCTTTGCCGTCTCCATTGTTCATTAAACAAATTGCCAAAGATGCACCAACACAGATGTCCGGAATACTGTGGAATTTTGAAATGAAAACAGAGCTTTTTTGTATTGTATTCAAAGGTGTACCAATACTTCCGTTTATCTAGTGTCGTCACGTGCATACGTCATCATATCTAGACGTTTTCAACCGGAAGTGTGGCGGGAAATTTAAAATTGCACTTTATAAGTTAACCCGGCCGTATTGGCATGTGTTGCAATGTTAAGATTTCATCATTGATATATAAACTATCAGACTGCGTGGTCGGTAGTAGTGGCTTTCAGTAGGCCTTTAAACGTCGAAAACTCTCCACATTGGCCATTTTTTTCCCCGTTCATTCCGTGCATTTAACACCACCGCGTGAGTCATTAAAATTGCGAGTAACGTCGGCGTAAGCGGAATATGAAAAGCGGGAAAAATTGTCATGCACGGCGCGCCCGGGAGGCGCATCTCCTCCCTGCCGCATCCGCCAGGATGAAAAACTAAGATTGGTAGCAGGTTATTAATTTAACAGGCCGTAATTGAAAACATTAGCAATTTCAGCTCGTTAACGGCTTTAAGAGGGGAGATAAAATGAAAGCTTCAGGTAGCAGCTTGAGCGTCTGCTCCTTGGTTAGCAGCGCCAGGAAGAAGAAGAAGAATTCTCCCGCATTGTCGGACCTTCGCGCATACAAATAAAAGCGACGCAAAGAAAAAAACGTGCGAATTAGCTGCCGTTTCCGAGGCTGCGTCCAGGCCCACCTTTCTTTGGACAATCAATAATTACTCAAAAGGCCAAGGGGATTCAAATCAGCCTGATCACTGTTAGCGTGGAGGAGCTGCAGGAAGTTGATTAGACATTCTGCAGGTGTCGTGTGGAATTCCCAATAGCTCTGTTATCCCCCTGGAAGAAGCTGTTCCACCCCTCGCCATGGAACTTCTGTTTCCACTCACAGTCCTTCACTGTAAAAAAAAAATATGTAAAAAAACGGCAGCTACGGCTGCCAAACGAAACCCATAAAATGAAAGTAAAACATTGTAAACTAAATAATGATCAAAAACATTATATTCACAGACATTTTCTTGAAACGTTTTGCGGAAAAATATCGTAATTTTACAGATTTTTACTAAATTATTAAGATCAACCACCTTTAATAAAGTGACGATGCAAACAGTTCTGCAGAAAAATACCTTTATTCTACAGCATGGGTGTCAAACTCTGGCCCGCGGGCCAAATTTGGCCAGCCAGCCAGCCAGCCTGCCACATAACATGTGCGGCTTCTGCACGCACACACATTAGAATGCAACGCATACTTCATCAACAGCTAGTAATAGTAATAATCTAGATAGTAGACTTTTAAAATTGTCAGCTGGAATAATAGCCAGTCCGATATGTTATATTTGTAACTTAAAGGCCTACTGAAACCCACTACTACCGACCACGCAGTCTGATAGTTTATATATCAATGATGAAATCTTAACATTATAACACATGCCAATACGGCCGGGTTAACTTATAAAGTGACATTTTAAATTTGCCGCTAAACTTCCGGTTCGAAACGCCTCTGAGGATGACGTATGCGCGTGACGTAGCCCGGCGAACACGGGTATGCCTTCCACATTGAAGCCAATACGAAAAAGCTCTGTTTTCATTTCATAATTCCACAGTATTCTGGACATCTGTGTTCGTGAATCTGTTGCAATCATGTTCATTGCATTATGGAGAAGGAAGCTGAGCAAGCAAAGAAGAAAGTTGTCGGTTCGAAATGGACGTATTTTTCGAACGTAGTCAGCAACAACAGTACACAGCCTCTTTGTTTACATTCCCGAAAGATGCAGTCAAGATGGAAGAACTCGGATAACAGAGACTCTAACCAGGAGGACTTTTGACTTCGATACACAGACGCCTGTAGAGAACTGGGACAACACAGACTCTTACCAGGATTACTTTGATTTGGATGACAAAGACGCAGACGTGCTACTGTGAGTATGCAGCTTTGGCTTCTAAACATTTGATCGCTTGACCGTATGTGCGCAACTTTTTTTTGCGTATGTACGTAACTTTTTTAAAATATATAAGCTTTATGAACCTTGGGTTAGGTGAACGGTCTTTTGGGCTGAGTGATTGTGTGTGTTGATCAGGTGTTTGAATTGTATTGGCGTGTTCTATGGAGCTAGGAGCTAGCATAGGAGCTAGGAGCTAGCATAACAAACACGCAGGTGTTTTTATGCAGGATTAATTTGTGGCATATTAAATATAAGCCTGGTTGTGTTGTGGCTAATAGAGTATATATATGTCTTGTGTTTATTTACTGTTGTAGTCATTCCCAGCTGAATATCAGGTCACCCCCGGCTCTCACAGCATCTTCCCTATCTGAATAGCTTCAACTCCCCACTAGTCCTTCACTTGCACTGTACTCATCCACAAATCTTTCATCCTCGCTCAAATTAATGGGGAAATTGTCGCTTTCTCGGTCCGAATCTCTCTCACTTCATGCGGCCATCATTGTAAACAATAGGGAACTTTGCGTATATGTTCAACTGACTACGTCACGCTACTTCCGGTAGGGGCAAGCCTTTTTTTTATCAGATACCAAAAGTTGCAATCTTTATCGTCGTTGTTCTATACTAAATCCTTTCAGCAAAAATATGGCAATATCGCGAAATGATCAAGTATGACACATAGAATAGATCTGCTATCCCCGTTTAAATAAAAAAAATTCATTTCAGTAGGCCTTTAAGTTTTAAAGAAGGAATCTATCCTCAAGTATGGAAGGTTGCTAGAGTAACTCCTCTACCAAAGAATAGGAAAGAAGCATTCACTGGATCGAATAGTAGGCCAATTAGCATTTTACCAGTATTAGGAAAATTAATGGAAACAATTATATTCAAGCAAATTCAAAATGATTTCTCTATAAATGACATTAATTCAGACTTTCAACATGCATATAAAACTGGCCATTCAACATGCACAGCTCTCACACAATTAACAGATGACTGGCTAAAACAAATTGACAGTAAATTATTAGTTGGCACAGTGCTATTAGATTTTAGTGCTGCTTTTGATATTATTGACCACAAACTACTACTTATAAAACTGTCTGCTTATGGTTTTAAACTCTCAGCGATTAACTGGATGAAAAGCTACCTAGTCAACAGACAGCAATGTGTCATGTTCAATGGAACCCTTTCAAATATTAAAACATTATATTGTGGTATTCCCCAGGGAAGTTGCCTGGGACCTTTATTATACTCAATATTTGTAAATGATATGTCATGTATTTTAAAGAATGGTTGCTGTGCAATTTACGCAGATGACACAACAATTTATGCTTATGCTGATAATTGCACAGACCTGGGGCCGTACTTATCAAGCTTCTTAGAGTGCCATTTTACACTTAAGTCCTGAGAATTTGCGAAATTTAGTCCTACTCTCAAACTTAAGAATACAAGCTTTTTATCAACGTTCTTAAGTCTAAGAATCACTCCTACTCTCCACGATATTTAAGAGACCTTCAGAGGTGTCTTAAGTGGTTAGGAGTTGCCAGCAGGGGATGGCACTGAGGCGAGAGAGACGTGCGCGAACGTTCAGGGAACGGAACAATGTTGTTTTTTTTTTGATGACGAGCAGCTGATCAAACGGTATCGTTTAGACAGAGCGGATATTATTTTTGTCACAGATTTAATACTTTTCGATTCCTTGTTGATTTCTGCATGTGTCTGTAGTGGGCTAGTATATATAGAGCCACCCACACCAGTTTCAAATTAGTTGCCTAATTAATGAATTGGAAAGAAAATGTTATGAGAGTAGCGTATGTGTGTGGCCGTGAGGTGAGTGACGTCAGTGAGTGTGTGGGCGATAGAAGAGAGGGAGCGGTAGCGTGAGTGCCGGTGGGGACTAGTTTGTTTTGTATTATTTTGTAGTTTATTGTCAAAATATACACTCCCATTGTCCACTTAAATATTTCCAAGATATTTCTTTATTCTTAGACAAGGGATTCCCTTCCGTGATTGGTCATTTCTATGGACACAGAAATGACGTCACCTAAAATTCCGTTTACGGCACATAGTAATGTCGTAATTCAGCTCTGAGTGTGACACTTAAGATTCAGTCCTACACTTCGCTGAAAGTGTGAGTAAGACGCTTGATAACTAACTTTTAAGTGCAGCTTTCAGCCAAGAATTTATTTACTCTTAAGTCAACTCTTAGCAGACTTCTTAGGAGTAATTCTAAGAAGCTTGATAAGTACGGCCCCTGAGCGGTATACTACAAGACAAGGTTATGCAGATTTCTAAATGGGTTACAGAAAATAAGATGAAACTTAATATTTCCAAAACAAAATGTCTTGTCATTTGCTCAAAACATGCTCATAGAAAGGAACGCATATTGAATGTTTCTTTGAACGGAGTTCATATTGAACAAGTTAAAGAAGCCAGGTTGCTGGGAGTTACGATAGATGGAAGACTATCTTGGGCCACTCACATTAATAACATAGTAACAAAAATGAGCAGAAGCATCTCAATCATAAGAAGAAGTGCCTATTTTTTAACTAACACAACTACGAAACAAGTTATACAATCCCTTGTGTTGTCACATCTTGACTACTGCCCAGCAATCAGGGGCCGTACTTATCAAGCTTCTTAGAATTACTCCTAAGAAGTCTGCTAAGAGTTGACTTAAGAGTAAATAAATTCTTCGCTGAAAGCTGCACTTAAAAGTTAGTTATCAAGCGTCTTACTCACACTTTCAGCGAAGTGTAGGACTGAATCTTAAGTGTCACACTCAGAGCTGAATTACGACATTACTATGTGCCGTAAACGGAATTTTAGGTGACGTCATTTCTGTGTCCATAGAAATGACCAATCACGGAAGGGAATCCCTTGTCTAAGAATAAAGAAATATCTTGGAAATATTTAAGTGGACAATGGGAGTGTATATTTTGACAATAAACTACAAAATAATACAAAACAAACTAGTCCCCGCCGGCACTCACGCTACCGCTCCCTCTCTTCTATCGCCCACACACTCACTGACGTCACTCACCTCACGGCCACACACATACGCTACTGTCATAACATTTTCTTTCCAATTCATTAATTAGGCAACTAATTTGAAAATGGTGTGGGTGGCTCTATATATACTAGCCCACTGCAGACACATGCAGAAATCAACAAGGAATCGAAAAGTATTAAATCTGTGACAAAAATAATATCCGCTCTGTCTAAACGATACCGTTTGATCAGCTGCTCGTCATCAAAAAAAACAAAACATTGTTCCGTTCCCTGAACGTTCGCGCACGTCTCTCTCGGCTCAGTGCCATCCCCTGCTGGCAACTCCTAACCACTTAAGACACCTCTGAAGGTCTCTTAAATATCGTGGAGAGTAGGAGTGATTCTTAGACTTAAGAACGTTGATAAAAAGCTTTTATTCTTAAGTTTGAGAGTAGGACTACATTTCGCAAATTCTCAGGACTTAAGTGTAAAATGGCACTCTAAGAAGCTTGATAAGTACGGCCCCTGGTCTAATGCATCTAAACAAGAACTCAATAAAATCCAGCTTACCCAAAACAGAGCTGCCAGACTATCTCTCCATTGCTCCTTTAGGACCGGCGTTGAAATAATGCATAATGAATTGTCATGGATGAGAGTTGGTGAAAGACTAGCGTGTAGTTTGATTCTATTTTTAAAAACAATCTATACATACCATAAACCTTCATATCTGTATTCTCAGCTGTTGCTTGCTAGTGAAAGTCATAACTATGGTACCAGGTTAGCTCTAAGAGGTGCTTTCACCCGTCTTAAACCCAAAAGTGATGTTTTGAAAAAGACTGTAATGTATAGGGCAGGGGTCACCAACCTTTTTGAAACCAAGAGCTACTTCTTGGGTACTGATTAATGCGAAGGGCTACCAGTTTGATACACACTTAAATAAATTGCCAGAAATAGCCAATTTGCTCAATTTACCTTTAACTCTATGTTATTATTAATAATTAATGATATTTACACTTAATTGAATGGTTTAAAAGAGGAGAAAACACAAAAAAATTACAATTACATTTTGAAACATAGTCTATCTTCAATTTCGACTCTTTAAAATTCAAAATTCAACCGAAACAAAGAAGAGAAAAACTAGCTAATTCGAAACTTTTTGAAAAAATTAAAAAAAATAATTTATGGAACATCATTAGTAATTTTTCCTGATTAAGATTAATTTTAGAATTTTGATGACATGTTTTAAATAGGTTAAAATCCAATCTGCACTTTGTTAGAATATATAACAAATTGGACCAAGCTATATTTCTAACAAAGACAAATCATTATTTCTTCAAGATTTTCCAGAACAAAAATTTTTCAAAGAAATTCAAAAGACTTTGAAAATGATTTAAATTTGATTCTACAGATTTTCTAGATTTGCCAGAATAATTTCTTTTGAATTTTAATCATAATAAGTTTGAAGAAATATTTCACAAATATTCTTCGTCGAAAAAACAGAAGCTAAAATGAAGAATTAAATTAAAATGGATTTATTATTCTTCACAATAAAAAAAAAATTACTTGAACATTGGTTTAAATTGTCAGGAAAGAAGAGGAAGGAATTTAAAAGGTAAAAAGGTATATGTGTTTAAAAATCCTAAAATCGTTTTTAAGGTTGTATTTTTTTCTCTAAAATTGTCTTTCTGAAAGTTATAAGAAGCAAAGTAAAAAAATAATGAATTTATTTAAACAAGTGAAGACCAAGTCTTTAAAATATTTTCTTGGATTTTCAAATTCTATTTGAGTTTTGTCTCTCTTAGAATTAAAAATGTCGAGCAAAGCGAGACCAGCTTGCTAGTAAATAAATAACATTTAAAAAATAGAGGCAGCTCACTGGTAAGTGCTGCTATTTGAGCTATTTTTAGAACAGGCCAGCGGGCTACTCATCTGGTCCTTACGGGCAACGTGGTGCCCGCGGGCACCACGTTGGTGACCCCTGGTATAGGGCAATCACTTACTGGAATCGACTTCCACACTATCTGGTATCAATCACCAGCAGAGTGGGTTTTAAGAATAGACTAAGAGGAGAAGTATTGCGGAAAGAGATTATTCTAGATTGTACCTAATGTCATGACTGTTTTTATTGACTATTGACTATTTTATTGATTATGGGACAAGCAGTAGAAAATGGTGGATGGTACTTTTTTCGTCACTTATTGTTTGTCTTTGGTACTCTAATGTGTATATTTTAGGCCATTGGTTCTTTGTTTTATTTTTGCAAAAATATACATATATATTTTTTATATTGCTCTTTTTATCTTTGGTATGAACAATATTATGTAAACTCGAAATTATTATTTTTTTGGTACTTTGTTGTTGCTATTTTTGTATTACAACATTTTATTATTTGATCATGTTGTACTGCATTTTAATCTTTTGTTTTGTGATTGTGTGATGTTTTTTTGCCTGGACCCCAGGAAGAATAGTCTCCACTGCGGTGTAGACTAATGGGGATCCTTAATAAACTAAACTAAACTAAACAGCGATACAGGTTACACTGAGGGTAGCCGGATAAAAAACTTTAACACTGTTAGAAATATACGCCACACTGTGAATCCACACCAAACCAGAACCCTTTGCAGCACTAACTCTTCCGGGACGCTACAAGGTGTGTGTGTGTGGGTGGGAGGTTTGGTGGTAGCGGGGGTGTATTTTGTAGCATCCCGGAAGAGTTACTGCTGCAAAGGATTCTGGGTATATGTCTATGTTGTGTTACGGTGCGGATGTTCTCCCGAAATGTGTTTGTCATTCTTGTTTGGTGTGGATTCACAGTGTGGCGTGTATTTCTAACAGTGTTAACGTTTTTTATACTGGCACCGTCAGTGTAACCTGTATGGCTGTTGATGAAGTATGCGTTGCATTCGCTCGTGTGTGCGTACAGAAGCCGCGCATGTCTTGTAGTCTGAACGATGTTAGAAGGGATGAAAAGCGGACGTGACGGTAGCTCGTAGAGTACGTTAAAGGTTAATTTGTTCAACCTTATTTGTTCAGTTTTAAATTTTGGTCCACTCTGTATTCGAGTTCGACACCCCTGTGTTAGATTGTTAGTATGGACATAGACTTTTATATAACAAGCTACATATTTAATGAAATATAATTACTGTAATTTGACATGAATTTGAAAGTAATTAAAGAAAACAGAAATATGTATAATTAATTTGGCATTTTTCTATAAAAAAAATAGAAATATACATAGTTTGTCATTACTGGCATATTACTTGAAATAACAGGCGGGTTGTTTATTTACAGATAATGTCTTCAATTCTACAGTTTTATAAACTATTTAAAAAAAACTGAAAAATTACAGTAGAAATTTAGAGTAAATTAACCATAAAAATTGGATTTTTTTTTTTACAGTGTTGGGTAGTTAGCAGGGTAAGACACGAATACAAAGCAAAAAAACCCAAAAAGATAATACAGAATATGTGCATTAAAATGATTGTTTGGAGCTATTGTCTAACTCAGGGGTTCTTAACTGTTTCGACCTCAGGTACCAACTTGTCCACTACAGAGGACCTCGGAGCCCACTCAAATATTAACTGGAGATGTCCGATAATGTTTTTTTTGCCGATATCCGATATTCCGATATTGTCCAACTCTTAATTACCGATTCCGATATCAACCGATACCGATATATACCGTCGTGGAATGAACACATTATTATGCCTAATTTTGTTGTGATGCCCCCGCTGGATGCATTAAACAATGTAACAAGGTTTTCCAAAATAAATCAACTCAAGTTATGGAAAAAAAAATGCCAACATGGCACTGCCATATTTATTATTGAAGTCACAAAGTGTATTATTTTTTTTAACATGCCTCAAAACAGCAGCTTGGAATTTGGGACATGCTCTCCCTGAGAGAGCATTTGGAGGTTGAGGTGGGCGGGGTTGGCGGCGGGTATATATTGTAGCGTCCCGGAAGAGTTAGTGCTGCAAGGGGTTCTGGGTATTTGTTCTGTTGTGTTTGTGTTGTGTTACGGTGCGGATGTTCTCCCGAAATGTGTTTGTCATTCTTGTTTGGTGTGGATTCACAGTGTGGCGCATATTTGTAACAGTGTTAAAGTTGTTTATACGGACACCCTCAGTGTGACCTGTATGGCTGTTGACCAAGTATGCATGGCATTCACGTGTGTGTGTGTGTGTAAAAGCCGTAGATATTATGTGACTGGACCGGCACGCAAAGGCAATGCCTTTAAGGTGCGCACCCAATATTGTTGTCTGGGTGGAAATCGGGAGAAATTCGGGAGAATGGTTGCCCCGGGAGATTTTCGGGAGGTGCACTGAAATTTGTGAGTCTCCCGGTAAAATCGGGAGGGTTGGCAAGTATGACTGGGAGATGCAACTGCTCCGTGCTTCTCACTTCGTCTGTATACCACTCCGTACAGTGGCGTTTTAAAAAGTAATACATTTTACTTTTTGAAACCGATACCGATAATTTCCGATATTACATTTTAAAGCATTTATCGGCGTATAATATCGGCAGTCCAATATTATCGTATATCTCTAATACATATCAATATGATATTAATACATATGCATATATCAATAAATATACAAATACAAATGTGATATACAAATAAATAAATAATTTGTATGAATAAACGCTTATTTGTAAATATATTTTTGAGATTTGAAAATATATACAAATTAAATGTATAAATATAAAAATGTGACACACAAATAAATCAAGAATTTGTATAGATAAACGTGTATTTGTAAATATTTTTTTTGAGATTTTTGAATATAAACATGCTTGACTTTGTATTTGTATTTGTATTGAATTTGCATATGTGGATCACTTTGCTGCTTTTGTGTCATTACCACAAACCAGATGCACAAATAAATGTGGCCTACACACTCCCCTGAACAACCAACAGAGGGCACTGCAGCCAGAGCGGTCTGGGTCACAGAGCACTATATGCATTATATGCAAAATGCCCAGAGTTCTCGGCACAAAACCAATCCACGTCTTTACAGAGAGAACGCACAACGGGCCTGAGCTAGCTAACG
This sequence comes from Entelurus aequoreus, assembly GCF_033978785.1. Classification (NCBI taxonomy): domain Eukaryota; kingdom Metazoa; phylum Chordata; class Actinopteri; order Syngnathiformes; family Syngnathidae; genus Entelurus; species Entelurus aequoreus. Next base: position 10,588,813 of record NC_084736.1, on the reverse strand, counting down.
TTAGCGTTGTATTAGCTAATGCTAATTCATCCAGTTAATCTGAAAGACCGTGCTAGCCGCTTATTTTATTGTGTCAATGCCGTTTATTGACCGTGTCCCGATGTAGATACTGATCTCTTATCAGTGCAATGTGTGTCAAATCATCCCACAAGTCATGACGTAATATGACCCTCCATAGTGTGCCTCTGTTTGGCTCGCCAGTGTCTGAACATGTCTGTGACCCAGACCGCTCTGGCTGCAGTGCCCTCTGCTGGTTGTTCAGGGGAGTGTGTAGGTCACATTTATTTGTGCATCTGGTTTGTGGTAGGAATGTCTCATCGACACAAAAGCAAAAAAGCGATCCACATATGCAAATTCAATACAAATACAAATACAAAAACAAGGATATTTATATTCAAATCTCAAAAATATATTTACAAATACATGTTTATTTATACAAATTATTGATTTATTTGTATGTCACATTTTTATATTTATAAATTTTATTTGTATACATTTTTAAATTTGTATACATTTATATAAGAAAAAAGATAATTTATTGACAGTGCGCCTTATAATCCGGTGAGTCCTTTAGTGCAAAAAATACGTTAAGTCCCGTGCGGAAATACGAGCGCTTTTATCGTGATAAATCGTGTCGTTTAATAGTCGGAGAGCTTTCAGATTCTCATGTCTCACAAGCTTTCGTGCTGGTGTTCGCTACGCTGCACCAGGGGCGAGCGTGGATGACATAAAGGGACAGTGCACGCCGCAAATAAATAAACCAAGAAGGGTAACATTTTAAAAATTTAACCGGCTGCGCTTTTTTTTCTCTTTTTTTTTCTCTTTTTTTCTCTCTCCGCTAAACCGCTGGAAAAGCTTTTAATAGAAGAAGAGGATGGTCATTTAGCGCAGACAACTCGCAATATACGTCTTTTTGGCCTTTGAATTATTGAAGCGAGTGTGATTAGGCTGACTTCTAAAACGTATAAAGTATTTCCTGCTGCGAATTTTTGTGCGTTTAAAAGGGTCTTGATAACAGTTGCCGTGACGCCTTCAAGCTTTTCATGTGGCGCCAACCCGCGACACATCAGTGAGACGCAGCATGAGCACATTTGTTCCGACGAGCGCCTCTCCTCGTTCCTCGGCGACGATCAAAGGCGACTTGTTGCTGCTGCGCTGATCCCGGCGCAAAAAAAAAAAAAAAGTGTAAAACAAAGTCAAGCGTCATTTGTAAGCATGACGTTAAACAAAATGTGTTTAATGCCCTAACGTTATCCTCTTGAGGGCCAACGTCCACTGCAATGGACATTTTTGTTAGCGTTACACACTTGGGAAGATAGTAGCCCTATTATGCATGTCCACTGCAATGGACGTTTTTGTTAGCGTTACACACTTACGAAGATAGTAGCCCTATTATGTATGTCCACTGCAGTGGACATTTTTTTGCGGACTACTTATTTTTGTCAGAGTTAACCTCTTAAGGCCCAAGCTGTTTGTTTACATGTTTTTTTTATTTATCTTTGCTATTTGGGCTTATTGGACCCTAAATAGAATAAAAACAAATAATCATCTTTTTATATGATGTCCTTAGTCCATAAGTACACAAACGTGTACTTCATGTTTAGTGACATATATTTTTACACTGTTTTTTCCAAATTCCATTGTATGTTATACTCTTCTGACACCACCAGATGGCAGTATAAGTGTCCACATAAGCGGCCATAAGACCCCAATTCGGTAGTGTACACAATTTTGGAAATAAGAGCTAAAAGGTGCTGTCCACGCATGTGGCCACTAAACCTTTACTAATGTATTTAAAATAGGTACAATACGTATTAATGGACATATTTTATATTATAGCCAATGGCTGATTTTCATCTTTAGTCCCTTCGGCAGGTTGATGTTTACATAAGACAACAATGACAATGTAGACACCAATTTATGAGGAATCTTACCCATTTTCCAGCGAGGGCCACGGAAGGTTGTCACGGAAGTAAAAAAGGTAGAAGTCAAACTTTAACATACTCATATAATCCAATTATATCAATACATACGTACACACATACATACATACATACATACATAGATACATACATACATATATATATATACTAGTGTTGTAACGATACCAATATTTTGGTACCAGTACTAAAATTATTTCGGTACGTTTCTAAATAAAGGGGACCACCAAAAAATGGCATTATTGGCTTTATTTTAAGAAAAAATATTAGGGTACATTAAACATATGTTTATTATTGCAGTTAAGTCCTTAAATAAAATAGTGAACATTCTAGACAACTTGTCTTTTTTAGTAAGTAAACAAGCAAAGGCTCCTAATTTAGCTGCTGACATATGCAGTAACATACTGTGTCATTTATCTACCTATTATTTTGTCAAAATTATTAAGGAAAAGTGGTATACAATGAATTATTAATCTACTTGTTCATTTACTGTTAATATCGGCTTACTTTCTCTTTTAACATGTTCTATCTACACTTCTGTTAAAATGTAATAATCACTTATTCTTGTTGTTTGGATACTTTACATTAGTTTTGGATGATACCACAAATTTGGGTATCAATCCGATACCAAGTCGCTACAGGATCATACATTTGTCATATTCAAAGTCCTCATGTGTCCAGGGACATATTTCTTGAGTTTATAAACATAATATACATTTTAAAAAAAACGAAAGAAAATGTGATGCCAAAAAATATTGACGTAATCATAGCAGTATTGACTAGATACGTGCCTGTACTTAATATCATTACAGTGGATGTCAGGTGTAGATCCACCCATTGCGTTTGTTTACATTTTGACGCCGATGAGCTACGGTGTGTAGTGAAGCATGTTTAGCTATTCCTCGTCCTGCAGGGATGATACTTGTAAGAAACGTACTTTATTCGTCGCCATGGAGACCAGGATTAGTGATTTAGAAGTAGCTAACAAACTGCAGACTGCGGATTAACTTTAGCCGCCAGCTAACTATCCATGTTTTAAAGCACCCCTTCCTGAGGGCGTTTCAGTGTTATAACTTCACCTTTATCGTTAGTTTTTAAGCCAAAATGCGTCCGTTCTCCCTTTTCTGTCCACACACTGTGTCTGCTTGTAAGTACTCGGTGATTGTGCGCTGCCGAACATGCTCCTCTGCTCGTAAACCAGCAATGTCACCGAAAATGATTAATTAGTATCGCGGTACTATACCGTATAACCCTCATATATCTATACATATACATATATATATATATATATATATATATATATATATATATATATATATATATATATATATATATATATATATATATATATATATATACACATCCATCCATCCATTTCCTACCGCTTGTCCCTCCAGGGGTCACTGAGGTGGCTGGAGCCTATCCCAGCTGCATTCGGGTGGAAGGCAGGGTACGCCCTGGACAAGTCGCCACCTCATCACAGGACCAACACAGATAGACAGACAACATTCACACACTAGGGCCAATTTAGTGTTGCCAATCAACCTATCCCCAGGTGCATGTCTTTGGAGGTGGGAGGAAGCCGGAGGGAACCCACACAGTCACGGGGAGAACATGCAAACTCCACACAGAAAGACCCTTGAACCTCTTATTTAATATATTTTAGAGTACATGGCCGAAACAGTTCAAACTAGACAGTTTTGTCAGCAGTATGTGGTGGTTAATTGTGTCAAACGCGCTTCTGAGATGGGTAAAACCGCACCAATGACACCGCCTGCATCCAGCTTTGATTTGATGTTTTCCAGAAAGAAAGCAAACAGCCGTCTCAGTAAAGTGATGTTTTCTAAGGCCAAATTGCCTCCTTTTCAGGGTATATGGACTGTTGTTCAGATCATCTACAATTTGCTCTGCTACCAATTCCTCCATTGACTTCGGAGACTCCTGGAAGTATACTCATCGCTCTGTAGTCGCTGGTTATTGCAGGATTACCTGATTTAAGACTGGTGTAATGATGGAGCACTTACAAGGAACTTTTCATTACGGATTGGTTTATAATAGTAGTTAAGGCCGGGTGTTGTCGAAGATTATTTGTGATATTTTAGAAATGTTTGAGTTTGAGTTTGAGTTTGAGTTTATTTCGAACATGCAAGCATACAACATGATACATCACAATTTCCAGTTTCTTTTCAACGTGTTCGAAAAGGAGTAGGAAGAAGCAGAGCTTATTTAATCCAGTTGCAAATCTTTTTGTTCACTTCCTGTTCACAATTTTTTCACAATAAACTCCATAAGTAATTACAATAAAAATAAATAAATAAATAATAGTAAGAATTTAATAATAATAATTGGTGAAGTAAGTCATATTTCATATGATGAGATAAGTAAGATTACTTTAAGAATGAATGAATGGATGGATGAAATAAATTGAGAATGTTTGTCATGGTTCTTCTTCATTGTACTTTGTAAACACTTTAAGTTTGAAGAGTTTCTTGAAGTGTATCATATTAGTACATTGTTTGATTGCTTTGCTTAATCCATTCCATAATTCAATTCCACATATTGATATACCCATACCAATTGCATGTTTGGCTTTGGCGTTTTTGAGACCACACTACGCAGAATTTTTTTTTTTTTTTTTTTTTTTTAATAATGTCCTGCCCAGCTTCTCAGGCAAATCATATAGTAGATGTAGATGCCCATATCGGCTGTTCAGATTTACTTTACAAAAGACAAGTGTAGGATACTTCTCTTGTTGCCTTATTTGTATTTTGACTTTCCATCCATCCATCTTCTTCCGCTTATCCGAGGTCGGGTCGCGGGGGCAGCAGCTTAAGCAGGGAATCCCAGACTTCCCTCTCCCCAGCCACTTCGTCCAGCTCCTCCCGGGGGATCCCGAGGCGTTCCCAGGCTCAGCCGGGAGACATAGTCTTCCCAACGTGTCCTGGGTCTTCCCCGTGGCCTCCTACCGGTCGGACGTGCCCTAAACACCTCCCTAGGGAGGCGTTCGGGTGGCATCCTGACCAGATGCCCGAACCACCTCATCTGGCTCCTCTCAATGTGGAGGAGCAGCAACTTTACTGAGCTCCTCCCGGATGGCAGAGCTTCTCACCCTATCTCTAAGGGAGAGACCCGCCACCCGGCGGAGGAAACTCATTTCGGCCGCTTGTACCCGTGATCTTGTCCTTTCGGTCATAACCCAAAGCTCATGACCATAGGTGAGGATGGGAACGTAGATCGACCGGTAAATTGAGTGCTTTGCCTTCCGGCTCAGCTCCTTCTTCACCACAACGGATCGATACAGCGTCCGCATTACTGAAGACGCCGCACCGATCCGCCTGTCGATCTCACGATCCACTCTTCCCTCACTCGTGAACAAGACTCCGAGGTACTTGAACTCCTCCACTTGGGGCAGGGTCTCCTCCGCAACCCGGAGATGGCACTCCACCCTTTTCCGGGCGAGAACCATGGACTCGGACTTGGAGGTGCTGTATCTCATCCCAGTCGCTTCACACTCGGCTGCGAACCGATCCAATGAGAGTTGAAGATCCTGGCCAGATGAAGCCATCAGGACCACATCATCTGCAAAAAGCAGAGACCTAATCCTGCAGCCACCAAACCGGATCCCCTCAACGCCTTGACTGCGCCTAGAAATTCTGTCCATAAAAGTTATGAACAGAATCGGTGACAAAGGGCAGTCCAACCCTCACTGGAAACGGGTCCGACTTTCTGCCGGCAATGCGGACCAAACTCTGGCACTGATCATACAGGGAGCGGACCGCCACAATCAGACAGTCCGATACCCCATAGTCTCTGAGCACTCCCCTATCCTCCTATTTTGACTTTATTAAATGTATTTATATTATCATTTGGTGCAGCTGGGCCGGAGCAGGAGGGGATAGAAAGAGGAAAAAAAGGAAGACAGAGGGGGGAATTGTGGGGACAAGAGGGGGATTAGACAGAGAGACAAAAACCAACAACAGCAAACACAACAACAACAACAGAGCAACATCAGCAAATACGACATGTACAAATATGATGGTCCTTCTTTTAAAAAACAACAGCTCAGTTTTTTATATGGCAAACACAAAATATGCAACATTTTCCCCAAAGAATACCTCAAAGTGGAATATTTAACGTGACGTAATTGGAGCCTTGAATAGGTCAATAATTCATAATGGCGTTGATTTTGATTAAATATTATTTTTTAAAGAAAGAAACAGCCTACATGGCAGCTTTGTGTTATTAGAGTAAACATTGCAACATTTTCTTGTTACATTTCACCTGTTTGCTCTTTTATACCACGTTTGTTTGGGTTTTTTTATCGTATTTTTAGAATTTAAAAAATGACCTGCGGGCCGCAAATGGCCCCCGGGCCGCACTTTGGACACCACTGCCATACACCAATGCCACTGAACGACGATAATCCCATTCTTAATTTCTGCGTAGTGTAATAATGGTCATTGTCATTTCTGTATTATTTTTTATTTTCGCTAACTGCTTATTTGCTATTACTTTTACCATCATATTTGTACATGTCGTATTTGCTGATGTTGCTCTATTGTTGTTGTTGTTGTTGTGTTTGCTGTTGTTGTTTTTGTCTCTCTGTCTAATCCCCCTCTTGTCCCCACAATTCCCCCCCTCTGTATTCCTTATTGTCTCTTTCCATCCCCTCCTGCTCCGGCCCGGCTGCACCAAATGATAATATGAATACATTTAATAAAGTCAAAATACAAGTAAGGCAACAAGAGAAGTATCCTACACTTCTCTTTTGTAAAGTAAATCTGAACAGCCGATATGGGCATCTACATCTACTATATGATTTGCCTGAGAAGCTGGGCAGGACATTATTAAAAAAAATAAAAATAAAAATAAAAATAATAGAAAAAAAAAAAAAAAAGAAAAAAAAAAGAAGGGCCTAAAACGAACAAACAAAAAACATAAACAACAATAAAACTTAGAATTCACGGACAGATCTGAAGCTGATCTCGAGATTATTGTGCTAAAAGTAATCAGTAAAAAAAAAAAAAATATATATATATATTTTTTAACACTTTAATGAGTAAGACCCTTTTGGATCCCCAATAATTTTAGTGGGATTTTTTTTTGCGTGTGTCATTGCTCAAAAAATGTCAATGTTGTTATGAGTTATTGACCTTTTTAAGGCTCCGATTATTTTATAACCTCAAATATTCTACTTTAAAATTTAATTGGGGGAAAATATTGCATATTTGGTGAGTTTTTTCCCATAAAAAACCTGGGTTTTCTTTGACAAAAAGGGCACAAAACTTAAATGTTTAAAAACGTTTTTTTGAGAGATAGACTTAATGTTGATCTAGAGATTTAAACTTTGAATAATAATAATAATAATAATAATAATAATAATAATAATAATAATAATAATAATAATAATAATAATAATAATAATAAATAATGACACATTATTTATATATTTTTGACCAAAACTCTTTGGGTTAACCGGGATCAAGCCTGAGTGGCGGCCTAAATGTATATTTTTTTATACATTTAGTGTATTGGTTTTTAAAATAAAAAATATCAAAATGGCCCCCGCTTGCTTTGATTTTTCAGTGTGCGGCCCTCAGTGGAAAAAGTTTGGACACCCCTGGTGTATGGTATTTTACCTGAGGGCAGATCTTCAACTAAGTCTATACAATATTGTTCCAAGTTGTTGCAATGTCCCTTGGGCCGTGGATGACTTTCTCCTCTGGCTGTAGCTCCCTGATTTCTCTATGCACTATACCTATAGTGCCACCCTAGTGGCTCCCTGGAGCATTTGAAAATGGAATTTTTTTTTTGTTTGTTTTAGTATGTTTTTTGTTTGAGGACAAATATGACACAAACCTTCCCAATTGTTAGAAAGCCCACTGTTTAATATGTGTGTGTGTATGCTTCACTGATGAGACTATTTGTTGAACACCGTTTTGTCCTACTAATTTTGGCGGTTCTTGAACTCACCGTAGTGTGGACTGTGACGCAACAGTTTGTAAAATCTTCCACTCCTACTTGGTCTCATTTTGTCCACCAAACGTTTTATACTGTGCGTGAATGCACAAAGGTGCACTTTGTTGATGTTATTGACTTGTTGGAGTGCTAATCAGGCATATTTGGTCCGTGCATGACTGCAAGCTAATCGATGCTAACATGCTATTTAGGCTAGCTGTTTGTAAATATTGCATCATTATGCTTTATTTGTAGGTATATTTGAGCTCATTTAATTTCCTTTAATTTGATCCTCTTTGTATATAATATAGTTTTGCATGTCTCATTACTAGAGATGTCCGAAAATATTGGACTGCCGATAATATCGGCCGATAAATGCTTTGAAATGTAATTTCAGAAATTATCGGTATCGGTTTCAAAATTATCAGTATCGGTTTCAAAAAGTTAAATATATGACTTTTTAAAACGCCGCTGTGTACACGGACGTAGGGAAAAGTACAGAGCGGCAATAAACCTTAAAGGCACTGCCTTTGCGTGCCGGCCCAATAACATAATATCTACGGCTTTTCACACACACACATGTGAATGCAAAGCATACTTGGTCAAAAGCCATACAGGTCACACTGAGGGTGGCCGTATACACAACTTTAACACTATTACAAATATGTGCCACACTGTGAACCCACACCAAACAAGAATGACAAACAACTTTCGGGAGAACATCCGCACCGTAACACAACATAAACACAACAGAACAAATACCCAGAACCCCTTGCAGCACTAACTCTTCCGGGACGCTACAATATACATATGGCAGTGCCATGTTGGCATTTTTTTTCCATAACTTGAATTGATTTATTTTGGAAAACCTTGTTACATTGTTTAATGCATCCAGCGGGGGGGCATCACAACAAAATGAGGCATAATAATGTGTTAATTCCACGACTGTATATATCGGTATCGGTTGATATCGGAATCGGTTATTAAGAGTTGGACAATATCGGCAAAAAAGCCATTATCGGACATCTCTACTCATGACACATTATCTGTATGTAATATTGGCTGCATTTCAGGTAGTTGTTTGTGTGCCATGTTGTTCCAGACCACAGCAAACATTACCTAGCTTGCCAAAGATTGTAATAAATCTATTTAAAGAAGACAGCCTTAATTTGGACACACACATCTATACCTTTGGTCATTAAAAGCCAGTCATTTCCAGGAGTTATCTCACCTTCTGAGTAGCCTCTGATTTACTAATAGTTTCTAATGTTGTAAACATATTTAGAATAAATATTACATTTCAACATTTCTGTCAACAAAGATTTGCATCAGCCTGCGACACATAGTCATTGTGATAGTAGGCTGTTATAGCTAATATAGACACTTACGTCATGTGTTGCCTTCATTATAAGACTTATATACATGCAGCTTTTCATTTTTTGCGTCTCCAGACAGATTAGTTTTTTGTACTTTTGGTCCAATATGGCTCTTTCAACGTCTGTGTTTTCTTGATATCAGTCCGGATCTCTTTAGCATTTCCTTGTGCAGTACGAATTATGGCAATAAAGAAATTACTTTACCTCTTAATTCTCTAAGATAAGTACATGTCTGTCTATCATTCACCCTTTTTGTTTGAAAGGATATTTAAGGAGCATGATCTCTTTTTTCCAGTAATGTCATTTTAGCCATGGGAGGGGATTTTTCTTGGATGGTTTTGCTTTAGTTTTCCTGGTAAATCAGACACTGTCTTTGAAAACAGTCATGAATACATTACAGTTCTCAGGAACATTATGGGTAAGATAGAGATCCCAACTGATATTGTTTAGCACCTGGTACTCTCATCTGCTCTAATGTTTTATTCTTAGTACTGGAAAATCTATTTAGACAGAGTTCTTGAAAACAGAAAAAAAATTGTGGTCTGACTGACCTATACAAAACCCAAAACCAGTGAAGATGGCACGTTGTGTAAATGGTAAATAAAAACAAAATACAATGATTTGCGAATCCTTTTCAACTTATATTCAATTGAATGGACTGCAAAGACAAGATACTTTACGTTCGAACTGGAAAACGTTGTTATTTTTTGCGAATATTAGCTCATTTGGAATTTGATGCCTGCAACGAGTGGGGAAAAAAGCGGCAAAAGCGACATCAGTGTGTAAAGGATATCACCACATGGGCTCAGGAACACTTCAGAAAACCACTGTCAGTAACTACAGTCCGTCGCTACATCTGTAAGTGCAAGTTAAAACTTTACTATGCAAAACCAAAGCCATCTATCAACAACACCCAGAGCCCAAACTCATCTAAAATGGACTGATGCAAAGTAGAAAAGAGTTCTGTGGTCTGACGAGTCCACATTTCAAATTGTTTTAGGAAACTGTGGACGTCGTGTCCTCCGGAGTAAAGAGGAAAAGAACCATCCGGATTGTTCTAGGCGCAAAGTTGAAAAGCCAGCATGTGTGATGGTATGGGGGTGTATTAGTGCCCAAGACATGGGTAACTTACACATCTGTGAAGGCGCCATTGATGCTGAAAGGTACATACAGGTTTTGGAGCAACATATGTTGCCATCCAAGCAACGTTATCATAGACGCCCCTGCTTATTTCAGCAAGACAATGACAAGCCACGTGTTACGACAGCGTGGCTTCATAGTAAAAGAGTGCGGGTACTAGACTGACCTGCCTGTAGTCCAGACCTGTCTCCCATTGAAAATGTGTGGCACATTATGAAGCCTAAAATAGCACAACGGAGACCCCCGGACTGTTGAACAACTTAAGCTGTACATCAAGCAAGAATGGGAAAGAATTCCACCTGAGAAGCTTCAAAAATGTGTCTCCTCAGTTCCCAAATGTTTACTGAGGGTTGTTAAAAGGAAAGGCCATGTAACACAGTGGTAAAGATGCCCCTGTGACAACTTTTTTGCAATGTGTTGCTGCCATTAAATTCTAAGTTTATGATTATTTGCCCCCCAAAAATGAAGTTTCTCAGTGTGAACATTAAATATATTGTCTTTGCAGTCCATTCATTTGAATATAAGTTGTAAAGGATTTGCAAATCATTGTATTCTGTTTTTATTTACCATTTACACAACGTGCCAACTTCACCGGTTTTTAAATCTTCATTTTCCGTGACGCATTCCTTAAGAAGAGCCCAAAGCTCCGCATAGAAGTCATTAGGTGCTGATTGAGGTCTATACATCCCAATCAGCGGCATCGACATTTGTGGAGCAAGAGCTATTTCAACACCGAAACATTCAAGGTTTTGTACACAGACCCAGTCTATCTGTTTGCACTTTAAGTCTTCCTTTCCATAGAACATTACCCCCTCCACCCCGATTCCCCACCTGGTCCACCCATCGGTGAATTTATACTCAGCCAGGTCTCAGACAGACAAACAAAGTCCAGGTTCCAGTTACTTAATAGCTGATGAACTTGTTCACATTCAAGCAAAATACTTCCATTTTTTTTTAGATTGGCTTATGTTGTGGGTCCCAGATGACCTTGGCGCGGTTAAAGGTGGTGTAAAGATTTGCACCTGGACTCACCCACTGCTGGACTGCTGTCGTCTGGGTGTAGCCCGTTGTCGTCTGCTCCCTGGAGTCTGAAGGAGTCTGAAGGAGTCCTTGCTGGCTGAGGTGGAGGTCCGGCTAGTTGAGATGGAGGCTCAGTTAGGACTACAGTGAACATTCATTTGTGGTCTTTTCTTCCATTAAACTTACAAATTCAGAAAAATAGTAGCCCTTGTTATGCATGTACACTTATACACTGGCTGTCCAGAGTCGGGACCCGGGGTGGACCGCTCGCCTGTGCATCGGTTGGGGACATCTCTGCGCTGCTGACCCGTCTGCGCTCGGGATGGTCTCCTGCTGGCCCCACTATGGACTGGACTCTGACTATTATGTTAGATCCACTATGGACTGGACTCTCACTATTATGTTAGATCCACTATGGACTGGACTCTCACTATTATGTTAGATCCACTATGGACTGGACTCTCACACTATTATGTTAGATCCACTATGGACTGGACTCTCACACTATTATGTTAGAACCACTATGGACTGGACTCTCACTATTATGTTAGATCCACTATGGACTGGACTGTCACTATTATGTTAGATCCACTATGGACTGGACTCTCCCACTATTATGTTAGATCCACTATGGACTAGACTCTCACACTATTATGTTAGATCCACTATGGACTGGACTCTCACACTATTATGTTAGATCCACTATGGACTGGACTCTCACACTATTATGTTAGATCCACTATGGACTGGACTCTCACACTATTATGTTAGATCCACTATGGACTGGACTGTCACACTATTATGTTAGATCCACTATGGACTGGACTCTCACTATTATGTTAGATCCACTATGGACTGGACTCTCACTATTATGTTAGATCCACTATGGACTGGACTCTCACTATTATGTCAGATCCACTATGGACTGGACTCTCACACTATTATGTTAGATCCACTATGGACTGGACTCTCACACTATTATGTTAGATCCACTATGGACTGGACTCTCACACTTTTATGTTAGATCCACTATGGACTGGACTCTCACAATTATGTTAGATCCACTATGGACTGGACTCTCACACTATTATGTTAGATCCACTATGGACTGGACTCGCACACGATTATGTTAAATGCACTATGGACTGGACTCTCACACTATTATGTTAGATCACCTATGGACTGGACTGTCACACTATTATGTTAGATCCACTATGGACTGGACTCTCACACTATTATGTTAGATCAACTATGGACTGGACTGTCACACTATTATGTTAGATCCACTATGGACTGGACTCTCACACTATTATGTTAGATCCACTATGGACTGGACTCTCACACTATTATGTTAGATCCACTATGGACTGGACTTTTACACTATTATGTTAGATCCACTATGGACTGGACTCTCACACTATTATGTTAGATCCACTATGGACTGGACTCTTACACTATTATGTTTGATCCACTATGGACTGGACACTCACTATTATGTTAGATCCACTATGGACTGGACTCTCACTATTATGTTAGATCCACTATGGACTGGACTCTCACTATTATGTTAGATCCACTATGGACTAGACTCTCACTATTATGTTAGATCCACTATGGACTGGACTCTCACTATTATGTTGGATCCACTATGGACTGGACTCTCACTATTATGTTAGATCCACTATGGACTGGACTCTCACTATTATGTTAGATCCACTATGGACTGGACTCTCACTATTATGTTAGATCCACTATGGACTGGACTCTCACTATTATGTTAGATCCACTATGGACTAGACTCTCACTATTATGTTAGATCCACTATGGACTGGACTCTCACTATTATGTTGGATCCACTATGGACTGGACTTTCACAATATTATGATAGACCCACTCGAGGTCCATTGCATCCGGTCCCCCCTAGAGGTGTGTGTGGGGGAGGGAGGGGGGGGGGGGGGGGTCAACCACATCTGCGGTCCTCTCCAAGGTTTCTCATTGTCATTCTATTGACATCCCACTGGGTTGTGAGTTTTTCCTTGCCCTTATGTGGGATCTGAACCGAGGATGTCGTTGTGGCTTCTGCAGCCCTTTGAGACATTTGTGATTTAGGGCTATATAAATAAACATTGATTGATACACTGCAGTTTGTCAGAGTTACACATTTAGGAAAACAAAACAGCCCTGGTATGCATGTCCACTGCAGTGGACATTCATTTGGGGTCTATTTTATTTCTCAGTTTAAAACATTTAGGAAAAAAAAAATGCCATATTGTGCATGTCCACTGCGGTGGACGTTTGTGTGTCATACATTTCTTTTTGTTTGGAGTTAATTATTTTGGGGAAAAAAAATGCTTTATTATACATGTCCACTGTAACGGACATTTGTTGAAAGTGTCTGCTTTCACATATTTAGCGGGAAAAGTCGCCTTGTTGACCACATCTATTTCTTTTTTGTCAGAATTACACATTTAGGGAGAAAGTAGCCTTGTTACGCATGAACATAAATGTCCACTGTGGTGAAAATGCATGTTTTTGTCTTCTCTTTTGTCAGAGTAACACATTTAGGGGAGAAAGTAACCTTGTTACGCATGAACATAAATGTCCACTGTGGTGAAAATGCATTTATTATTATTATTATTTTTTTATGTGTATATATATGTGTGTATGTATGTGTATATATATGTATATATATATATATATATATATATATATATATATATATATATATATATATATATATATATATATATATATATATATATATATATATATATATATATATATATATATATGTGTGTGTATGTGTGTATGTATGTATGTGTATGTGTATGTGTATGTGTGTGTATATGTATATATATATGTATATATATATATATTTATTTATTTATTTTTTATTTTATTTAAAAAAAAATAATTTTTATTATTTACTTACTTTATTTTATTTAATTATTTGTATTTGTTATTTTTAATTTAATTTGTATTTCATTTTATTATTATTATTTTTTAAATTTAAATTATTGTTATTTTTGTTTAATCGTATTATTTATTTGTGTGTGGCGTCGCGCGGGTCTCGCTTCCTGTTGGGTGGGGTCCGTGCCCGTGTGGCCCGACCTTGCGCTGTGGGGTCTCTGTTGGCGACTTGATGTGGTGGCGGCGCGGCGCCCGTGTCTGGTCTGGATACTGTGTCTCGGTTGTTTGGGCGGTGGTGTGTTTGTGCGGGTTCGGGTTGGGGTGGTGGGGTCTTTTGGTGGGGGGGGGGGGGATGTTGGTGTCTCTTGTTTGCGTGTTGGCGTTTGGGCTTGCTGGCGGGCTGGCGCTGGCTGGTATCTGTGATCCTGTTGGCGTGTGGTTGCCGGTCGCGGTTTTTTTTTTGATCGCTTTGATTTGATTGGGTGGTGCTGGCTGTCTGGGGGTGTTGTGGCTGCTGTTTCTGCTGCCGTTTGTTTGTGGTGTGGGCGCCCGTGGCTGCTGGGTCTGGTGCAGGGGGGTGGCTGATGTTGTGACTGGTGGCAGCGCGCGCGCGTGGTGGTTGTCGGGGCTGACAAACTGTGTATATGTATGTGTATGTGTGTGTGTGTATGTATGTATGTATGTATGTATGTATATATATGTGCATGTGTATGTGTGTGTATGTGTACATGTGTATGTTTATGTGTATGTATATATATATATATGTATGTATATTTCTGGGGGTAAGTTCTGGGCCTGCCTGTCGGGTGGGGGTCGGCGCCTCAGGCTACTGCATCCGGACTGCGTGTCTGGAGCTCCTGGGTCCCGCCGTCCATCCCTTCCGGGTGCCCGTCTTGGTTGGGGCCTGCTGGGTCTGGTCCCTGCGTCTACTGTGGTGGCTTGGTGCTGCAGGGTATTCCGAGGTGCTGCGAGTCGGCCAGTTGTTGGGGTAGCGACCTTGTGTGTCAGCATGTCTGTGATCTTCTTTTAATTCTTTTTTTATTTATTTATTTATTTTTTATAAATAGATTTAATTATTTATTTATTTTTTTCCTTTTTTTTTTTTTAAATATATTTTATTAATATTATTATTATTATTATTATTATGTATTTATTTATTTAATTTATTTATTCCCCTACCTCAGGGGGGGGGACTCGGCGGGGCGGTTGCTGGTTGTTCCATCTCCATCGTTGGGGTCCCTGCGGGTGGGGTGGGTGGTTCCTGTGGCCCCGTGCTGGGTGGTCCTGTGGCGGCCGGCTTGGGTGGGGTGGCCGTGGGCTGGCCTCGCCGCGCTCTCCGGGGGTGGGGGGGGCTCGTGGGGGCCCTGTTGCCGGTGGGGCGGGGGCGGTCTTCCCGTCCGGTTGCGGGGGGTCTCCGGGCCCCTTGGGCGGGGCGTCCCGCCTTTCTGTCCGTGTGGGGTGTGGTCTCTCGCTGGCTTGGGGTCTGGCTTCCCCCTGTTTTTCTCGTGCCTTGTCCTCTGCCGGGTGCGTCTGTCTGCGGCCTGCTGCTGGCCCTTGTGGGCGGCACGGTGGGCCAGGCTCTGGGGTTCCTGTCGCTGTCCGGCTTGGCTGCGTGGGGGCGGTGGCCCCTGGTTCCCTGGGCACCACACAAACTGTTTGTGGGATGGGTTCTCGGGGGGGGTGGGGCCGTACTCTGGCTCCCGCACACACTGGGAGTCAAATGTATTGTACATGCAAATTCCCACATACATATACAAATAAATACAGTACATATTTACACACTCAAAGTTCGTACATCCACACGCACATTCATTATAAAAACATACTGTATACACATACTGTACGTATACATTCACTGTAAAAACATACATATACACGTACTGTACATATACACTCACTGTACAAACACACACATACACATACTACACATATACATTCACTGTACAAACACACACATACATATACTGTACGTATACATTCACTGTACAAACACACATTTACACATACTGTACATATACATTCACTGTTCAAACACACATACTGTATACACATACTGTACATATACATTCGCTGTACACACATATACACATACTGTACATATACATTCACTGTACAAGCACACATACACATACTGTACATATACAAGTACATATGCACACATACACTCATGCACATAATCACGTTTTATCAAACATACATTAACGTTGTTGCCCTAGGGTAAACTGGGTATAACACATGGCACACTGACAAAGCGTAACCTATTGTTACTATAACAATCTACAAGGTTAAGGTTGCTTCTCTTTCTTCCCCTCCATTTTTCTGCATTCTTTCGTATCTCAAGTTATCATTACGTATATGTATTGTTGCATTTGAACAATTGTATTGTTGATAATAAAGGTAAAGTACTGGTATTGTTTATTATCAATAGCACTATTTCTATTGGTATTCATATTGCTCCATTTTTAGTGTAATAATGCTCAGTTCTGTATTTTTTTTTAAATTTTCGCTAACTGCTTATTTGCTATTACTTTTACCATCATATTTGTACATGTCGTATTTGCTGATGTTGCTCTGTTGTTGTTGTTGTGTTTGCTGTTGTTGTTTTTGTCTCTCTGTCTAATCCCCCTCTTGTCCCCACAATTCCCCCCTCTGTCTTCCTTTTTCTCTCTTTCTATCCCCTCCTGCTCCGGCCCGGCTGCACCAAATGATAATATAAATACATTTAATAAAGTCAAAATACAAGTAAGGCAACAAGAGAAGTATCCTACACTTCTCTTTTGTAAAGTAAATCTGAACAGCCGATATGGGCATCTACATCTGCTATATGATTTGCCCGAGAAGCTGGACAGGACATTATAAAAAAAAAAAAAAAAAAAAAAAAAAAAAAAAGCATGTTTTTGTCTTTTCTTTTGTCAGAGTAACACATGTAGGGAGAAAGTAGCCTTGTTACGCATGAACATAAATGTCCACAGTGGTGAAAATGCATGTTTTTGTCTTTTCTTTTGTCAGTGTAACACATGTAGGGGAGAAAGTAGCCTTGTTACGCATGAACATGAATGTCCACTGTGGTGAAAATGCATGTTTTTGTCTTTTCTTTTGTCAGTGTAACACATGTAGGGAAAAAAAGTAGCGCTGTTATGCATGTCCACTGCAGTGGACGCTGGCTCTCAGGAGGATATAGCCTGGATTGTACAAGTGAATCATTAAGAATTAATCATAGATGCAACAAAAGGGGAACATTTAAACATCTTCTCTCGATTAAACGCCCGGACAAAACCTTTTAGACGCCATTCAACTCCTGCAGGACTAGTCGGAGGCGGAGTGTTAAATGTAGCGGACATTAAGGCACCCGCACGTCGCGTCCCAATCTTAATATATCACGGGAAAGTCTTTCTCTGCCTCTTCGGAGGGCCCTGAAGGCACCACGGCATGGCAGCGATTCCCTATAGCAAGCAGCACTATAAATCTTTGCGTTGCCTTTGAAGAGGTTACTTTTACGCTCACATATTTCAAAGAGCGAGATGAAATGTTCCTTTTAGCGTATTAAAAAGTAATTGCGGCTTTTAGAGTCCTATATATTACTGGTGGAGTCACTGCTTTATCCATGTTTTCACCTTAAAGTCTTCTGTTTTGATGGTGGTTTGTTTTGCATTGCGTCGTCATACTAACGTGCATTAATGGTTTAATTGATTGCCGTATTTTCCGGACCATAGGGCGCACCGGGTTATAAGGCGCATTACCAATGAATGATCTATTTTCGATCTTTTTTTCATATATAAGGCGCACCGGATTATAGGGCGCATTAAAGGAGTGTTGCGTCTGACCAGTCTCCCTCTCAGGGAATTTAAATCACCTGTCAATCCCAAGTTCTTTAGATGACATATATGCTGAGTAAGAAGGACCATCAAGACAGAATAGGAATATTATCAAGTAGGGATGTCCGATGATGGCTTTTTGCCGATATCCGATATTCCGATATTTTCCAACTCTTTAATTACCGATACCTATATCAACAGATACCGATATCAACCGATACCGATATATAGAGTCGTGGAATTAACACATTACTATGCCTAATTTGGACAACCAGGTATGGTGAAGATAAGGTCCTTTTTTTTTTAATTAATAAAATAAAATAAGATAAATACATCAAAAACATTTTCTTGAATAAAAAAGAAAGTAAAACAATATAAAAACAGTTACATAGAAACTAGTAATTAATGAAAATGAGTAAAATTAACTGTTAAAGGTTAGTACTATTAGTGGACCGGCAGCACGCACAATCATGTGTGCTTACGGACTGTATCCCTTGCAGACTGTATTGATATATATATTAATAT
>NC_084736.1:10522629-10565129 GCF_033978785.1 Entelurus aequoreus | reverse complement strand
TAAACTGCAATATGATGGCAGGCACACATAAGAGATATGTGTAGACTGCAAATTTTATGGCAGTCACACATAAGAGATACGTGTAGACTGCAATATGATGGCAGTCACACATAAAAGATTTGTAGACTGCAAAACGATGTCAGTCACACATAAGAGATACATGTAAACTTTCAATATGATGGTAGTCACACATAAGAGATATGTGTAGACTGCAATATGATGGCAGTCACACATAAGAGATACGTGTAGACTGCAATATGATGGCAGTCACACATAAGAGATTCATGTAGACTGCAATATGATGTCAGTCACACATAAGAGATACGTGTAAACTGCAATATGATGGCAGTCACACATAAGAGATACGTGTTGACTGCAATATGATGGCAGTCACTCAAGAGATACGTGTAGATTGCAATATGATGGCAGTCACACATAAGAGATACATGTTGACTGCAATATGATGGCAGTCACACAAGAGATACGTGTAGACTGCAATATGATGGCAGTCACACATAAGAGATACGTGTTGACTGCAATATGATGGCAGTCACACATAAAAGATTTGTAGACTGCAATATGATGGCAGTCACACATAAGAGATACGTGTAAACTGCAATATGATGGCAGTCACACATAAGAGATACATGTAATATGCAATATGATGGCAGTCACACAAGAGATACGTGTAGACTGCAATATGATGGCAGTCACACATAAAAGATACGTGTTGACTGCAATATGATGGCAGTCACACATAAAATATACATGTTGACTGCAATATGATGGCAGTCACACATAAAAGATTTGTAGACTGCAATATGATGGCAGTCACACATAAGAGATATGTGTAGACTGCAATATGATGGCAGTCACACATAAGAGATACGTGTAGACTGCAATATGATGGCAGTCACACATAAAAGATAAGTGTAGAATGCAATATAAAGGCATTCACTCATAACAGATAAGTGTAAACTGCAATATGATGGCAGGCACACATAAGAGATATGTGTAGACTGTAATATGATGGCAGTCACACATAAAAGATTTGTAGACTGCAATATGATGGCAGTCACACATAAGAGATATGTGTAGACTGCAATATGACGGCAGTCACACATAAGAGATACGTGTAGACTGCAATATGATGGCAGTCACACGTAAAAGATAAGTGTAGAATGCAATATAAAGGCATTCACTCATAACAGATAAGTGTAAACTGCAATATGATGGCAGGCACACATAAGAGATACGTGTAGACTGCAATATGATGGCAGTCACACATAAAAGATTTGTAGACTGCAAAATGATGTCAGTCACACATAAGAGATACATGTAAACTTTCAATATGATGGTAGTCACACATAAGAGATATGTGTAGACTGCAATATGATGGCAGTCACACATAAGAGATATGTGTAGACTGCAATATGATGGCAGTCACACATAAGAGATTCATGTAAACTGCAATATGATGTCAGTCACACATAAGAGATACGTGTAAACTGCAATATGATGGCAGTCACACATAAGAGATACGTGTTGACTGCCATATGATGGCAGTCACTCAAGAGATACGTGTAGATTGCAATATGATGGCAGTCACACATAAGAGATACATGTTGACTGCAATATGATGGCAGTCACACAAGAGATACGTGTAGACTGCAATATGATGGCAGTCACACATAAGAGACACGTGTTGACTGCAATATGATGGCAGTCACACATAAAAGATTTGTAGACTGCAATATGATGGCAGTCACACATAAGAGATACGTGTAGACGGCAATATGACTCAAGTAAACAACACCAAAATTGTATATATTGCTATGAAGCTGCACCGCTTGATGGATTGTACTGTGCTTCAACATAGGGAGTATTATTATGGTGTGTGTATAAGGTAAGACATATTATCTGGCGTTTTGTTTTGCAATAATATTCAAAAGTTACTTTTCTTACCTTCTGGTACCTGCTGATCTGTATTTGGAATCTGCATAAGTCCTGAAAATGTGTGTGCCTTTGTGGTCATCCTCTGATGTTGCCATTTCTAATATAAAATAGTGTAAAGTTCTTACTTATATCTGTCAGTAAACTCGCCATGAAAGCGCTAAAACATACCGGTGTAGTGAGTTGACATTATCCACCCAAGGAACTTTAGTTATTAGGTGCAAATTATTAAAAAAAAGAAAAACAAGAGCCTGGCTGCACAATGATGAAGACACATTCTCTCCGCCTTTCATCGGGGCGCCCTTTTTGGCTCTTAAAAGGCAGTTGCTCTGGCACATTTCAAAGTGTAAAAGATCATTTGCGGTGTGCCGGGGGAAAGTAAGTCTGCTTCACTCGAGTAAACCTGCGTCTTTCAACTTTTCTCCCCGCCCTTTTCTCTCTCTTCTCTCCTGAGATTCATTTTGTTTCGCTTTTGTGTGAAAATCACAGTTTAGTGAAGACGAGCAGGGCTGCTGTTAGGATGTTGTTTACCAGGAGGAGGGGAAAAAAAACAAAAAAAAAAACACCTTGGAGGAGTTTTGTTATGAAATGAAAAGTCTTAAACTGCTTTTAGTAGGCGACGTCGCCCCCTTCGTGCTGCGTTCAAGGTCTTCCGCCGTGATGTGGGCAGATAACCTTTGGGGCGTGTTTGACCGCGTCTGCTTGGATACGGGGCGAGTCAAAGAGCGTCTGAAGAACAGAGGGGGGTTTTATTTTTTTTGGTTGTTTTGTTGAAGTGCTTCGGCGACACGCTCGCTATCTCCTCCGGAGAGACTTACTGCGAGTGGACAAGAACGCACAAAGCCGAGATAACGCCGGGCGAGGGGGGAAATAGGATGATCCTTACCACTCATTTATCGTCGCCTTGTTGTCTCACTTTAAAGCACAGATAGCGGAAAGTTGCTGATTGCTACTCGGAATACGCCGGCCCTGGTGTAATATCGATTAAAGCGGAATAATTAATGAAGCCATTAGCGCACGGCATGTCTGCAGACACACACAATTAACCAGAAAAAAAAGGCAATTTTCTGCCATCACAGGACACCAAAAGTTCAAAGTAAGCTCTGCTATTGGATCCCCGCGTCGGAGCAAATACAAACCCCGTTTCCGTATGAGTTGGGAAATTGTGTTGGATGTAAATATAAACGGAATACAATGATTTGCAAATCATTTTCAACCCATATTCAACTAAATGCACTACAAAGACAATATATTTGATGTTCAAACTGATAAACATTTTTTTTAATTTTTTTTGCAAATAATCATTTAAGGCCTACTGAAACCCACTACTACCGACCACGTAGTCTGATAGTTTATATATCAATGATGAAATCTTAACATTATAACACATGCCAATACGGCCGGGTTAACTTATAAAGTGACATTTTAAATTTGCCGCTAAACTTCCGGTTCGAAACGCCTCTGAGTATGACGTATGCGCGTGACGTAGACCGGCGAACACGGGTATGCCTTCCACATTGAAGCCAATACGAAAAAGCTCTGTTTTCATTTCATAATTCCACAGTATTCTGGAAATCTGTGTTCGTGAATCTGTTGCAATCATGTTCATTGCATTATGGAGAAGGAAGCTGAGCAAGCAAAGAAGAAAGTTGTCGGTGCGAAATGGACGTATTTTTCGAACGTAGTCAGCAACAACAGTACACAGCCGGCGCTTCTTTGTTTACATTCCCGAAAGATGCAGTCAAGATGGAAGATCTCGGATAACAGAGACTCTAACCAGGAGGACTTTTGACTTCGATACACAGACGCCTGTAGAGAACTGGGACAACACAGACTCTTACCAGGATTACTTTGATTTGGATGACAAAGACGCAGACGTGCTACCGTGAGTATGCAGCTTTGGCTTCTAAACATTTGATCGCTTGACCGTATGTGCGCAACTTTTTTTTGCGTATGTACGTAACTTTTTAAAAATATATAAGCTTTATGAACCTTGGGTTAGGTGAACGGTCTTTTGGGCTGAGTGATTGTGTGTGTTGATCAGGTGTTTGAATTGTATTGGCGTGTTCTATGGAGCTAGGAGCTAGCAGAGGAGCTAGGAGCTAGCGTAACAAACACGCAGGTGTTTTTATGCAGGATTAATTTGTGGCATATTAAATATAAGCCTGGTTGTGTTGTGGCTAATAGAGTATATATATGTCTTGTGTTTATTTACTGTTGTAGTCATTCCCAGCTGAATATCAGGTCACCCCCGGCTCTCACAGCATCTTCCCTATCTGAATAGCTTCAACTCCCCACTAGTCCTTCACTTGCACTTTACTCATCCACAAATCTTTCATCCTCGCTCAAATTAATGGGGAAATTGTCGCTTTCTCGGTCCAAATCTCTCTCACTTCATGCGGCCATCATTGTAAACAATAGGGAACTTTGCGTATATGTTCAACTGACTACGTCACGCTACTTCCGGTAGGTGCAAGCCTTTTTTTTTATCAGATACCAAAAGTTGCAATCTTTATCGTCGTTGTTCTATACTAAATCCTTTCAGCAAAAATATGGCAATATCGCGAAATGATCAAGTATGACACATAGAATAGATCTGCTATCCCCGTTTAAATTAAAAAAAATCATTTCAGTAGGCCTTTAAGTTTAGAATTGTTTTTGTATTTTTATTTTTTTAATGAATTTATTAATCAATCAACAAAACAATACACAACAATACCACGATAATGCAATCCAATTCCAAAACCAAACCTGTCCCAGCAACGTTAAGAATAACAACAAACAGAGCAATTGAGGACACGCAAACATGTCACGGAACAATACAAATGTAGTGAAACAAAAATGAACATTATCGACAACAGCATCAATATTAGTAATAATTTCAAAATAGCAGTGATTAAAAAAAAACCCTCATTGATATCATCATTAAAAACATTAATACAAATTAATCAAAAAATTAGAAATGAACAATAGTGTCACAGTGGCCCACACATGTCCAATATTTTCCACAAAGATATAATAAGTCATACTTTGGTTCATTTAATAGTTGAAACAAATTTAAATAATGGATCCCATATTCCAATATATGACTCATTATTATCTAAACTAAATGCAGTTTGTTCTACTGATATCATCTCCATAGCTTGACAGTCAGTATGAGTTGGACTATCAACAGCTATCCATTTTTTAACTATTACCCTTTTTGTTATTATGCATATTGAAAGAAATGCATTTTTACTCTTTGATGACACATTACTAAATTGATGTAGATCCCCAAGAATACAAGTTTGCAGTGTCATTGGGATGTTTACATTAAGGGATGTGATTGCTTCTTTTGTTGTTTTCAACCATAACTCTTTTATTCTCTGACATTCCCACAATAAATGAACAGAAGTTTAGAATTTGATGCCAGCAACACGTGACAAAGAAGTTGGGAAAGGTGGCAAATAAATACTGATAAAGTTGAGGAATGCTCATCAAACACTTATTTGGAACATCCCACAGGTGAACCGGCTAATTGGGAACAGGTGGGTGCCATGATTGGGTATAAAAGAAGCTTCCATGAAATGCTCGGTCATTCACAAACAAGGGATGGGGCGAGGGTCACCACTTTGTGAACAAATGCATGAGCAAATTGTTGAACAGTTTAAGAACAACATTTCTCAACCAGCTATTGAAAGGAATTTAGGGATTTCACCATCTACGGTCCGTAATATCATCAAAGGGTTCAGAGAATCTGGAGAAATCACTGCACGTAAGCGACGATATTACGGACCTTCAATCCCTCAGGCGGTACTGCATCAAAAAGCGCTACACAGTGTGTAAAGGATATCACCACATGGGCTCAGGAACACTTAAAAAAAAACACCGTCAGTAACTACAGTTGGTCGCTACGTCCGTAAGTGCAAGTTAAAACTCTCCTATGCAAGGCGAAAACCGTTTATCAACAACACCCAGAAACGCCGTCGGCTTCGCTGGGCCTGAGCTCTTCTAAGATGGACTGATACAAAGTGGAAAACTGTTCTGTGGTCTGACGGGGCCACATTTCAAATTGTTTTTGGAAACTGTCATTAACTTTAGAATTTGATGCCGACAACACGTGACAAAGAAGTTGGGAAAGGTGGCAATAAATACTGATCAAGTTGAGGAATGCTCATCAAACACTTATTTGGAACATCCCACAGGTGAACAGGCTAATTGGGAACAGGTGGGTGCCATGATTGGGTATAAAAGTAGCTTCCATGAAATGCTCGGTCATTCACAAACAAGGATGGGGCGAGGGTCACCACTTTGTGAAAAAATGCGTAAGCAAATTGTTGAACAGTTTAAGAACAACATTTCTCAACCAGCTATTGAAAGGAATTTAGGGATTTCACCATCTACGGTCCGTAATGTCATCAAAAGGTTCAGAGAATCTGGAGAAGTCACTGCACGTAAGCGACAATATTACGGACCTTCGATCCCTCAGGCGGTACTGCATCAAAAAGCGTTACACAGTGTGTAAAGGATATCACCACATGGGCTCAGGAACACTTAAAAAAAACCACCGTCAGTAACTACAGTTGGTCGCTACGTCCGTAAGCGCAAGTTAAAAACTACACTATGCAACGCGAAAGCCATTTATCAACAACACCCAGAAACGCCAAAGATGGACTGATGCAAAGTGGAAAAGTGTCCACATTTCAATTTTTTTTTGGAAACTGTGGACGTCGTGTCCTCCGGACCAAAGAGGAAAAGAACCATCCGGATTGTTCCAGGCGCAAAGTGTAAAAGCCAGCATGTGTGATGGTATGGGGGTGTATTAGTGCCCAAGACATGGGTAACTTACACATCTGTGAAGGCACCATTAATGCTGAAAGGTACATACAGGTTTTGGAGCAACATATGTTGCCATCCGAGTAGCGTTATCATGGACGCCCCTGCTTATTTCAGCAAGACAATGCCAAGCCACGTGTTACAACAGCATGGATTCATAGTAAAAGAGTGCGGGTACTAGACTGGCCTGCCTGTAGTCCAGACCTGTCTCCCATTGAAAATGTGTGGCGCATTATGAAGCCTAAAATACCACAACAACAACTTAAGCTGTACATCAAGCAAGAATGAGAAATAATTCCACCCAAAAAGCTTCAAAAATTGGTCTCCTCAGGCCCCAAACGTTTACTGAGTGTCGTTAAAAGGAAAGGCTATGTAACACAGTGGTAAGTTAATCATTATTTGCACAAAAAAAAAAAAAGTTCCTGAGTTCGAACATTAAATATCTTGTCTTTGCAGTCTATTCAATTGAATATAAGTATATATATACTTTTTTAAAAGTAATAATTTCTTACGTCAAGCATGAAAAAAAAAAATCATGATGCCGAGCGCATATCATTATGTCAAGATAATGACACTAGCATTTACTTATTTAAGAATATTTTTCAACATATTGAGCAAAAATGTCTTTTTTTTTTCTGCCAAGAAATGTGCACTTTTTATTAGTGAGAATATACTTATTTTAAAGTATTTTTGCGAGCTGATTTTACTTGTTTTGGAAAGTCTTGACAAGCCGAATTTTCTTGTTGTATTGGCGGATAATGTTGCTTAGTTCAAGTAAAATACCCCTTATTTTTTGTATTTTTTTTGTCTTGTTTTTGAACACTGACTTTTTGCAGTGTATGTGATGTAAAACTAAGCTCGGAGTTGTAAAATGACACCCATTTTTTTGTTTTTTACACAGAGTGATGGGATGAAGGAAAATCATTTTTCTTTTTCAGGGCCTCAGGACCAACGACTAAAACTTCAGTTGTTCTGGTTAAGCTGTAAACAAGTCATCTGCCAGCCATGATTTCATATCTAAAATGCAATTAAAAAGAGTATCAATTTTTGTGTCATTGTATGATGAACAACACAGCTTCGGGGCCCTGCCCCGGTTGAAATTCCCGAGTTTTGTGCGTGGTAATATGCATATGTGCTTTGCTCGAGGGTTTTTTTCTGCTCTCAACCTGAGCCCCTCTCTTATTCCAGCTTAGTTTGGGATTTTCTTTTTTTTCTCCCTTCCTCTTCCTACCCAATGTTTACCTTTTTTCTACGGGGTGCCACCCTTGTGGCAACCCATTAGTCTTCCTGTCCTGTCTACCTTGTCTACTGTATGTATGTTCTGGGAGGGGTTGTACTGAAAACTGTTTTAAGTGCAATGAGAACAAAGTTCAATTCCATTCCATTCCATAAATGTTCATTTATCCATTTCATTCCTGTTCATGTATTTTTCATAGTTTTCTGCATATAAAACTACAATACTTCTCCATAAATTGGGTTGGATCTTACAATCCCCGTTTCCATATGAGTTGGGAAATTGTGTTGGATGTAAATATAAACGGAATACAATGATTTGCAAATCATTTTCAACCCATATTCAGTTGAATATGCTACAAAGACAACATATTTGATGTTCAAACTGATACATTTTTTTTTTTTTTTGGCAAATAATCATTAACTTTAGAATTTGATGCCAGCAACACGTGACAAAGAAGTTGGGAAAGGTGGCAATAAATACTGATAAAGTTGAGGAATGCTCATCAAACACTTATTTGGAACATCCCACAGGTGAACAGGCTAATTGGGAACAGGTGGGTGCCATGATTGGGTATAAAAGTAGATTCCATGAAATGCTCAATCATTTACAAACAAGGATGGGGGATGAGGGTCACCACTTTGTGAACAAATGCGTGAGCAAATTGTTGAACAGTTTAAGAAAAACCTTTCTCAACCAGCTGTTGCAAGGAATTTAGGGATTTCACCATCCACGGTCCGTAATATCATCAAAAGGTTCAGAGAATCTGGAGAAAGCGAGTAAGCGATGATATTACGGACCTTTGATCCCTCAAGCGGTACTGCATCAAAAAGCGACATCAGTGTGTAAAGGATATCACCACATGGGCTCAGGAACACTTCAGAAAACCACTGTCAGTAACTACAGTTGGTCGCTACATCTGTAAGTGCAAGTTAAAACTCTACTATGTAAAGCCAAAGCCATTAATCAACAACACCCAGAATGCCGTTGGCTTCGCTGGGCCCGAGCTTATCGAAGATGGACTGATGCAAAGTGTAAAAGCGCTCTGTGGTCTGACGAGTCCACATTTCAAATTGTTTTTTGGAAAGTGTGGACGTCGTGTCCTCCGGACCAAAGAGAAAAAGAACCTCTCGCAAAGTTGAAAAGCCAGCATGTGTGATGGTATGGGGGTGTATTAGTGCCCAAGACATGGGTAACTTACACATCTGTGAAGGCGCCATTAATGCTGAAAGGTACATACAGGTTTTGGAGCAACATATGTTGCCATCCAAGCAACGTTATCATGGACGCCCCTGCTTATTTCAGCAAGACAATGCCAAGCCACGTGTTAAAACAGCGTGGCTTCATAGCAAAAGAGTGCGGGTACTAGACTGGCCTGCCTGTAGTCCAGACCTGTCTCCCATTGAAAATGTGTGGCGCATTATGAAGTATAAAATATGACAATTGAGACCCCCGGACTGTTGAACAACTTAAGCTGTACATCAAGCAAGAATGGGAAAGAATTCCACCTGAGAAGCTTCAAAAATTGCTCTTCTCAGTTCCCAAACGTTTACTGAGTGTCGTTAAAAGGAAAGGCCATGTAACACAGTGGTCAAAATGTGTTTGCGATGTGTTGCTGCTATTAAATTAATGATTATTTGCAAAAAAAAAAAATACGTTTCTCAGTTTGAGCATTAAATATCTTGTCTTTATAGTCTATTCAATTGAATATAAGTTGAAAAGGAATTGCAAATTCTGTTTTTATTCACGAATTACACAACGTGCCAACTTCACTGGTTTGGGGTTTTGTATAATTGCATGCATTTTTTTGGACAGGAACAATTTTTTAGAAAGTCCACAAAGTGGACTTACAGGAAAGAAACATAAGCCGTAACCCTCCAGTCAAAGTCTAACATCGAGCAGTTATTATTTTTTATTTTTTTTGGTGAGGTGACAATTTAGGAACATTTTGTGTGACGGGTGGCGTTTACTTTGAGCCGCAGTCGAGATAGTTTGCTTGCTCAGTTCCCATTCAGTGTTTATCCATTGTGCCGCCGCTCTCCCATCCGGATTAGCCGCAAATCTATGTGCCTTCTCGGATGCGAGGTTAGCCTACTTGACAGTTTTTTTCCCCGCCCTATCTTTCCAAAATGACAATCTCAGACAGCCCCGGCCTACGCAGAATACTGTTTGGGTTGCAGTTTCCCAGGTAATTAAAACGGACAGGCAGCTAGCCCCCCCCTAATGTCAGAAGGGACGGCGTTATCAGCTCGCCGCGCTACAATGAAATGAGTCTCGGCGCCGCCACAGTCTTAGCCCGCCTCATATCTCACTCCTCAGACCCTGGGCCTGAAGTTGCGGTTTAAGACAAGGTTGGCACGGCGGGCCCGTGACTCCGTCATTAGAAGGTCAGGGACGATGCAGACTCTCCATCTCGTTTAACCCTTGTGTAATGTTCCTATTATTGTTACTCGGCCAGCGTTTGTGGGTCAGATGGACCCGTTGCATTTTGCGGCTTTTAATGCCTCGCAATCAAACACTTTTATGTTAAAATACTGAACAGATGTTTACCTTATCCAAGGGGTCGGCAACCCAACATGTTAAAAGAGCCATATCGGACCAAAAATACAAAAAACAAATCCGTCTGGAGCCGCAAAAAGTTAAAAGCCTTATATAAGTGTTATTATCAAGGCAACACACTAAGTTAGTGTCTCAGAGGGTTAGATAAATCCTGGAAATTACTGGCTTAAAACTGCCAAAGGTATAGATGCGTGAGCCCAAGTTAAAGGCCTACTGAAATGAAATGTTTTTATTTAAACGGGGATAGCAGATCCATTCTATGTGTCATACTTGATCATTTTGCGATATTGCCCTATTTTTGCTGAAAGGATTTAGTATAGAACAGGGGTCTCCTTGACCACTCTGATGCGGCTCAGCTACATACATGCGGACCCCCCGATTTTCCCAGGAGACTTATGGATCTCAGTGTCTCTCATAGATTACTCCCAGGGAAAAAATAATCCTATTTACACTCTACTTACTAAATAAAGGGCGTGCCCTAATTGCACTGCAGTAATTGTCCTCTATAGCATTTACGTACAGCGTGCCAGTCCAGCCACATGTCGTATGTTGTTATTACTTGCACACACAGGAGACAGCAAAGCATACTTACTCATCAGCCACACAGCTTACACTGACGGTAGCCGTATCAAACAACTTTAACATTGTTACGTTACAAATATGCGCCACACTGTGAACCCACACCAACAAAGAATGAAAAACACATTTCTGGAGAACATCCCACCGTAACACAACATAAACACAACACAACCATTACCCAGAATCCCATGCAGCCCTAACTCTTCCGGTCTACATTATACACCCCCGCTAATCCCCCCACACATCACACCCCCCCCCCCTCTCCGTGCGTTGGTTGAGCGGAAGAGTTAGGGCTGCATGGGATTCTGGGTATTGGTACCGTCAGTGTAAGATGTGTGGCTGCTGAGGTAGTACGCCTTGCTGTCCCTTACGTGAGCAAGCTGGAACTGCATTCTACATGTGGTCGAGCAGGTACACTGTTAGGTCAGACTGTAGAGGGCGCCAAAGTCAGTGTCATCACGCTCTGATATTCGGGAGTCTCCCGGGAAAAATGAGAGGTTTGACGCTATCAAGCGCCATTTATTCAAAACTCGCGGGCTACACTAACATCAAATTTCCACATTAAATCGCGTGCCGGTGCGTGTGTCGGAGACCCCTGGTTAACATAGCACAAAGCATTTAAGATTTGTATGTTGTGTTTTTCATTTTAATTTTAAAATTATTTTTGTGGCTCCCATTACTTTCTTTAATTTGTGAAACTTGCCAAAATGG
This sequence comes from Entelurus aequoreus, assembly GCF_033978785.1. NCBI lineage: Eukaryota > Metazoa > Chordata > Actinopteri > Syngnathiformes > Syngnathidae > Entelurus > Entelurus aequoreus. The sequence goes on along the minus strand of NC_084736.1, from coordinate 10,553,278 downwards.
CTCTTTGAGTGGTAAAGGTTGCCGACCCCTGGTATAGAACAACGTCGATAAAGTTCGCAACTTTTGTTCTCTGATAAAAAAAAAAACCTTGCCCCTACCGGAAGTAGCGTGACGTTGTCAGTTGTTCACTCCCTCATATTTTCCTATTGTTTTCAACGCAGCTAGAGCTATTCGGACCGAGAAAGCGACGATTACCCCATTAATTTGAGCGAGGATGAAAGATTCGTGGATGAGGAACGTTAGAGTGACGGACTAGAATGCAATGAAATACTTTTTTTTTTCTCGCTCTGACCGTAACTTAGGTACAAGCTGGCTCATTGGATTCCACACGCTCTCCTTTTTCTATTGTGGATCACGGATTTGTATTTCAAACCACCTCGGATACTATATCCTCTTGAAAATGAGAGTCGAGAACGCGAAATGGACATTCACAGTGCCTTTTATCTCCACGACAATACATCGACAAAGCTCTTTAGCATGAGCTAACGTGATAGCATCTGCAAATGCAGATAAAAACTAAATAAATAAATCCCTGACTGGAAGGATAGACAGAAGATCAACAATATCAGGAGACACCGAACCAAACACTGGACATGTAAATACACGGTTAATGTGTATTCGACGCCTGTCGAAGCCTAGCAATGCTGTTGCTAACGACGCTAGCTTAACAACGGGACCTCGTCAGAGCTATGATAAAAACATTAGCGCTCCACCTACGCCAGCCAGCCCTCCTCCGCTCATCAACACCCGTGCTCACCTGCGTTCCAGCGATCGACGATGTGGTCAGCGGCCCGGAGACGTAGGAAGTCAAGGTGAGTTCGCCGCTAGCGCGTCTGCTATCCAACAAAGTCCTCCTTGTTGTGTTGCTACAGCCAGCCGCATACACCGATCCCACCTACAACGTTCTTCTTTGCAGCCTCCATTGTTCATTAAACAAATTGCAAAAGATTCACCAACACAGATGTCCAGAATACTGTGGAATTTTGTCGAAGAAAACAGAGCTCTGTGTATTGTGTCCAAACACTTCCGTGGACCTTGCGACGTCACGCGCATACGTCATCCTCCAAAGGCGTTTTGAACCGGAAGTTCCCCGGGAAATTTAAAATTGCACTTTATATGTTAACCCGGCCGTATTGGCATGTGTTGCAACGTTAAGATTTCATCATTGATGTATAAACTATCAGACTGCGTGGTCGGTAGTAGTGGCTTTCAGTAGGCCTTTAAAGGCCTATTAACTTATAAAGTGCAATTTTAAATTTCCCGCTAAACTTCCGGTTGAAAAACTCCTTTGGATATGACATATGCGCGTGACGTAGCCAGTAGAACAGAGGTATGGCTCCCCCATTGAGGCCAATACAAAAAGCTCTATTTTCATTTCATAATTCCACAGTATTCTGGACATCTGTGTTGGTGAATCTTTTGCAATTTGTTTAATGAACAATGGAGACTGCAAAGAAGAAAGTTGTAGGTGGGATCGGTGTATTAGCGGCTGGCTGTAGCAACACAACAAGAGGACTTACTTGGATAGCAGACGCGCTAGCCAATGCTAGCCACAATCCGATGCTAGCCGCCAACCGCATCTGTGATTGGGTGAAGTCCTTCGTCGCGCCGTCGATCGCTGGAACGCAGGTGAGCACGGGTGTTGATGAGTAGATGAGGGCTGGCTGGCGTAGGTGGAGCGCTAATGTTTTTAGCATAGCTCTGTGAGGTCCGGTTGCTAAGTTGCGAAGTTAGCTTCAGCGTCGTTAGCAACAGCATTGTTAAGTTTTGCCAGGCTGAGAAATATTAACCGTGTAGTTACATGTCCATGGTTTAATAGTATTGTTGATCTTCTGTCTATCCTTCCAGTCAGGGATTTATTTATTTTGTTTCTATCTGCATTTGAGCCAGATGCTATCACGTTAGTTCAGTAGCTAAAGAGCTTCGTCGATGTATTGTGGTGGAGATAAAAGTCACTGAGAATGTCCATTTTGCGTTCTCGACTCTCATTTTCAAGAGGATATAGTATCCGAGGTGGTTTAAAAATACAAATCCATGATCCACAATAGAAAAAGGAGAGAGTGTGGAATCCAATGAGCCAGCTTGTACCTAAGTTACGGTCAGAGCGAAAAAAGATGTCTTTCACTGCATTCTAGTCCGTCACTCTAACGTTCCTCATCCACGAATCTTTCATCCTCGCTCAAATTAATGGGGTAATCGTCGCTTTCTCGGTCCGAATCGCTCTAGCTGCGTTGAAAACAATAGGAAAATATGAGGAGGTGAACAACTGACTATGTCACGCTACTTCCGGTAGGGGCAAGGCTTTTTTTTTATCAGAGACCAAAAGCTGCGAACTTTATCGTCGTTGTTCTATACTAAATCCTTTCAGCAAAAATATGGCAATATCGCGAAATGATCAAGTACGACCCATAAAATGGATCTGCTATCCCCGTTTAAATAAAAAAAAATAATTTCAGTAGGCCTTTAAACCAACTAAGGTGAGTTCAAGGACCGCCACAATTAGTAGGACAAAATGGTGCTGTCAAATACTGTCATCAGTAAAGCATAAACACCAACATTTTAAACAGCGGGCTTTCAAACAATTATGAAAGTTTGTGTTATGTTTCTCCTCCTATAGAAACATTATTAAAACAACAAATATATTTTCCACCAACATCTTTTTCCATTTTTGAAAAAAGCTTCGGGGAGCCAATAGGGCGGTGCTAAAGAGCCGCATGCGGCTCGAGGGCCGCGGGTTGCTGACCCCTGCCAATTTCTGCATCCCACAGGGATTCTTCTTTTGTGTTTCTGCACCTGCGCTTCCCAGACAAGGTTGCAACATTGTTTGTCAACACTGTCTGCTCTCATTTTCTCGCACATTTGACCCTCTGATGTTCTGTGTACCCACACTCTGTCCTCCTCCTGTCTAGGCCTGCTGTGTGTGTGTGTGTAGGTGTGTGTGTGTGTGTACACAGAACATCAATTTCCACACTTGTACACTGCAAAAACTGAAATCTAAGTAAGATCAAATATCTAAAATGAGGGTGATATTTGCTTATTTTCTGTCTGATAAGATAATTCTTCTCACTAAGCAGATTTTATGTTAGAGTACTTTACTTGTTTTAAGGATTTTAGTCCTAAATGAACTCAGTAAGATTTTTTGACCTATATTGAGTAAAACAGGCTTGGAACTAGAATATCAACTGTTGCAAAGCTGTGTCATCAACACTCACAAGTATAAAACTACTTTTTCAAAGTAATCATTTCTTATTTCAAGCAAGAAAAAAAAATATCATGATGCCGAGCACATATCATGTCAAGATAATGACACTAACATTTACTTAATATTTTTCAACATATTGAGCAAAAAGGTCTCTTTTTTTCTACCACTTTTCTGCACTTGTTATTACTGAGAATATACTTATTTTAAGGTATTTTTGGGTTCATTGAGGTTAGCTAATTTTACTTGTTTTGGAAAGTCTTGACAAGCCGAATGTTCTTGTTCTATTGGCAGATAATTTTGCTTAGTTCAAATTAAATACCCCTAATTTTTGTATTATTTTTTCTTGTTTTTGAGCACTGACTTTTTGCAATGTATTAGCCCCGGACCCGGACATCTTATATGTAATAGAAATGTGTAGGAGGGGTGTATGCTGTGTGGTCATTAAAAATGTATTCTGATATATGTTCTACACAAAAAATGAGCCAAAGTCAGTGAGTCTCAGTTTGAAAAGGGGGGTGTTGGGGCGTGGTAGCGGGGGCGCGGTTGAGGTGCAGGCAGCATACCCCTTCCCCTTCGAGCTGTCCTGGATGAAATTACATTCTTTTTTTCCAATCATTTTGGAACTTGCAAGCGTATTTCTTCTTCTTACTCGTCTCTTCTTCGTTCTTCTGCTTCGTCTCCTTCTTGTTGCGTGTGCAGTTGTGCACTGAGCTCCAAAAGCCGTAGATGTTATTGTAGCGTCCCGAAAAAAGTTAGTGCTGCAAGGGGTTCTGGGTATTTGTTCTGTTGTGTTCATGTTGTGTACAGTAAACAAATAAATAGAGATGTCCGATGATGGCATTTTTTGCCGATATCCGATATTCCGATATTGTTCAACTCTTAATTACTGATTCCGATATCAACCGATACCGATATATACAGTCGTGGAATTAACACATTATGCCTAATTTTGTTATTATGCCCTGCTGGATGCATTAAACCAGTGATCCCCAACCTTTTTGGAACCGTGGACCGGTCAATACTTGAAAATTTGTCCCATGGACTGGGGGGGGATATATATATATATATATATATATATATATATATATATATATATATATATATATATATATATATATATATATATATATATATATATATATATATATATATATATATATATATATATATATATATATATAGAATTTTTTTTTTAAATTATTTATTTATTTTTATTTTTTTTGTCATAAAAACATACAATCATGTGTGCTTACGGACTGTATCCCTGCAGACTGTAAGACTGTATTGATATATATTGATATATAATGTAGGAACCAGAAATATTAATAACAGAAAGAAACAACCCTTTTGTGTGAATGAGTGTGTAAATGGGGGAGGGAGGTTTTTTGGGTTGGTGCACTAATTGTAAGTGTGTCTTGTCTTTTTTATGTTGATTTAATTTAAAAAAATATATATATATTTTTTCATTTCTTGTGCGGCCGTGTACCAATTGATACACGGACCGTTGGTTGGGGACCACTGCATTAAACAATGTAACAAGGTTTTCCAAAATAAGTCAGTCAAGCGCTCGGTTTAACGTCAATTTCCCTCGATTCCCGGCGTGCGTTTAAGGGCGCACTGCTGTGTTTAGATGGAGACAGGTGTGGACAATATTGGAGACGGACGCACTTGTCCCCACACAAAGTATACAGCGAAGGAGAAAACTATTTGATGTTGCTTTTATTATCTTTTTAACATGCCTCAAAACAGCAGCTTGGAATTTGGGACATGCTCTCCCTGAGAGCATGTCCGGGGGGTGTGTAGGGGGTAGCGGGGATGTATATTGTAGTGCCCCGGAAGAGTTAGTGCTGCAAGGGGTTCTGGGTATTTGTTCTGTTGTGTTTATGTTGTGTCACGGTGCGGATGTTCTCCCGAAATGTGTTTGTCATTCTTGTTCGGTGTGGGTTCACAGTGTGGCGCATATTTTTAACAGTGTTAAAATTGTTTATACGGCTACCCTCAGTGTGACCTGTATGGCTTTTGACCGTGTACGCCTTGCATTCACTTGTGTGTGTGTGTTTGCTTGAAATTAACGTTATCATTAAGTGAGTTAAAAGATCACACAACGTGTCAGCATTTCTTGACATCTTCGAGTAAAGACCATTGTTAAACCCGTCCAACGCTAAATTACTATGTGACTGTTTATATGGAGGAAAAGCGGACGCCTGGAAAGCGTGCGGCTGTTAGGGGGTGAAAGTTTCAGGTGAGAGAGGACGCTAAAGGCAGTGCCTTTAAGGCACGCCCCCAATATTGTTGTCCGGATGGAAATCGGGAGAAATTCGGGAGAATGGTTGCCCCGGGAGATTTTCGGGAGGGGCACTCAAATTCGGGAGTCTCCCGGAAAAATCGGAAGGGTTGGCAAGTATGCATGAGAGCGCCCGCTCCACATTCTGGTGCGGTGACAGCGTCGTGACACAACCGAGCACGACACCCTGCAGCCTAATGAAGTTGCCGGATAATGAGGAAGGGTTTGACTAGTGGGGGAGGATTAGAACTGAAGTGCAAGTAGGTGATGATAGCGGGAATTTATACCTTCTCAGTGCACATTTTCATACTAAAACATCCTGTCATGCCCCCAAAAATGAGGACAACCCTATTTGGTGCTGTCTCAGCTCCACTCCTGCACACAAAAAGGTTTGTCGCAAAATGTACAGTATTTCTCTGACATACACTATATTGCCAAAAGTATGGCAGTCACACATAAGAGATATGAGTAGACTGCAAAATGATGGCAGTCACACATTAAAGATACGTCTATACTGCAATATAATGGCAGTCACACATAAGAGATACGTGTCGACTGCCATATGAGGGCAGTCACACATAAGAGATATATGTAGACTGCAATATGATGGCAGTCACACATAAGAGGTATGAGTAGACTGCAAAATGATGGCAGTCACACATTAGAGATACGTCTATACTGCAATATAATGGCAGTCACACATAAGAGATACGTGTCGACTGCCATATGATGGCAGTCACACATAAGAGATATATGTAGACTGCAATATGATGGCAGTCACACATAAGAGATATGTGGAGACTGCATTATGATGGCAGTCACACATAACAGATACGTGTAGACTGTAATATGATGGCAATCACACATAAGAGATATATGTAGACTGCAATATGATGGCAGTCACACATAAGAGATACATGTAGACTGCAATATGATGGCAGTCACACATAAGAGATACATGTAGACTGCATTATGATGGCAGTCACACATAACAGATACGTGTAGACTGTAATATGATGGCAATAACACATAAGAGATATGTGTAGACTGCAATATGATGGCAGTCACACATAAGAGATACGTTTATACTGCAATATGATGGTAGTCACACATAAGAGGTACGTGTAGACTGCAATATGATGGCAGTCACACATAAGAGATACGTGCAGACTGCATTATGATGGCAGTCACACATAAGAGATACGTTTATACTGCAATATGATGGCAGTCACACATAAGAGATGCGTGTAGACTGCAATATGATGGCAGTCACACATAAGAGATGCGTGTAGACTGCAATATGATGGCAGTCACACATAAGAGATACGTTTATACTGCAATATGATGGCAGTCACACATAAGAGATACGTGTAGACTGCAATATGATGGCAGTCACACATAAGAGGTACGTGTAGACTGCAATATGATGGCAGTCACACATAAGAGATACATGTAGACTGCAATATGATGGCAGTCACACATAAGAGATACGTGTAGACTGCAATATGATGGCAGTCACACATAAGAGATACGTGAAGATTGCATTATGATGGCAGTCACTTATAAGAGGTATGTGCAGACTGCAATATGAAGGCAGTCACACATGAGCTACGTGTAGACTACAATATGATGGCAGTCACACATACGAGATACGTGTAGACTGCAGTATGATGGCAGTCACACATAAGAGATACGTGTAGACTGCAATATGATGGCAGTCACACATAAGAGATATGTGTAGACTGCAATATAATAGGAGTCACACATAAGAGATATGTGTAGACTGCAATATGAAGGCAGTCACACATATGAGCTACGTGTAGACTGCAATATGATGGCAGTCACACATAAGAGATACGTGTAGACTGCAATATGACGGCAGTCACACATAAGAGATATGTGTAGACTGCAATATGATGGCAGTCACACATAAAATATACGTGTAGACTGCATTATGATGGCAGTCACACATATGAGCTACGTGTAGACTACAATATGATGGCAGTCACACATAAGAGATACGTGTAGACTGCAATATGATGGCAGTCACACATAAGAGATACGTGTAGACTGCAATATGATGGCAGTCACACATAAGAGATACGTGTAGACTGCAATATGATGGCAGTCACACATAAGAGATACGTGTAGACTGCAATATGATGGCAGTCACACATAAGAGATACGTGTAGACTGCATTATGATGGCAGTCACACATAAGAGATACGTGTAGACTGCAATATGAAGGCAGTCACACATATGAGCTACGTGTAGACTACAATATGATGGCAGTCACACATAAGAGATACGTGTAGACTGCAGTATGATGGCAGTCACACATAAGAGATACGTGTAGACTGCAATATGACGGCAGTCACACATAAGAGATACGTGTAGACTGCATTATGATGGCAGTCACACATAAGAGATACGTGTAGACTGCAATATGAAGGCAGTCACACATATGAGCTACGTGTAGACTGCAATATGATGGCAGTCACACATAAGAGATACGTGTAGACTGCAATATGAAGGCAGTCACAAATATGAGCTACGTGTAGACTACAATATGATGGCAGTCACACATAAGAGATACGTGTAGACTGCAGTATGATGGCAGTCACACATAAGAGATACGTGTAGACTGCAATATGATGGCAGTCACACATAAGAGATACGTGTAGACTGCAATATGATGGCAGTCACACATGAGAGATACGTGTAGACTGCAATATGACTCAAGTAAACAACACCAACATTTTATATGTTCCATTGAAAATATAGAACATTACACACGGCGCTCCAAAAAAACGGTATTAATTTCCTTTAATGGCCGCCCTACATAAAGTGATCTTGCCTTAAAACGCCGGTTTCCTCATCTGCTGCAGCGCCCTCCATCTCGCCAAAGGGATTACTGCACGCAGGTCCTGCACGATTTCCCTGCATTTGGACGGGGAGATACCGGAGATTTAATTGGCATTCTGGAGGAGGTTATTTTTACCCGTCATTAATTTTTCATACGCGTGTCCCAGTCTGCCTTTAAGGAAATGATTCGCTGATTTGTTCAAGCCTGACACAAAATGTCCAAAATGAATATGACCTACTTTTGGGGAAAGTTTTCTGGAAAAAAAGGACCGTGAATAAGACCTGTCTTACTCTCTAAACCAGACCTGGGCTTTAAGATTATCAATCCGGCCCACCGGACGTTCTTAATACTTTTTTTAAAACTTTAACATCAAAACTGTCGCCGCAATTATGATGTGTTTTTAAATGACCGTAAGTCTTCAACTATAGAAAGTATTTCAATACACTTTTAAGTGTTATAGTGTCACGATGGGGGGTTTGCATCTTACTTCGGGGTCGTTCTTCCAGGATGCAGACGGACAACTCCGGACAAGTCGTGCAGGTAGGAACATGATTTATTCCTCAAAAATCAAACACGTACCAAAAACAGACAACAAGCAAAAGGAAAGTGTGCCGATCGCACGGGAAGCTAAGGCGAGACTTAGCGCAGGACTCAAGAAGCATAGGAGACAAGGAACTTACCCAACTGTTGCATGTAGCAAATGATGAAGCCAGCCTGAGCGTGGCGAGCAAGGTGAATAAACAGCTCTCTGATTAGTGGTTGACAGCAGCTGAGCGTGCCGACCACTAACCAGAGGCAGGTGAACCCAATTAATCCCCATGGAAACTAAAACAAACCCAGAGGTGCACAAACAGGAACTAGGGAGTTCAAAACTAACGGAAAAAAACCAAAACATGATCCGGGCCACGGATCATGACATATAGGAGTTATTACGGTAATCTACGTCACAGCAGCTCAGACCAGGAACAAAGCAGAGTGGGCGGGGTTTGTTTTCAGAGCAGCCAGCCCGAAACGAACAACAAATGTATGCATAACAACAACAAATGTATGCATAAAAGTGATAATATATCAAATTGTAGGTAATTATTACCCTTTGCATCCATATTTTGTTGTTTGTTTCATTTTTGTTGTGTTTTGTCCATCAAGGAGAGATTTTCATATGTTATTAATATTCAGTGTTTTATTGTTCATAGTTAATATTGTAAATCCCACTTTCTGTATTTTAATGTACATTTTGGGTGTCTCATTCAGTAAAAAAATTTAAAATTCCATTCCGTTTTTTGAGGTGGTCTGTCATAACTTTTTTAGAACTCTGTCGCAGTGTTCCCCAACATTTTTTCCACCAGGGACCGGTCTAATGTATGCATTATTTTCACGGACCGGCTCCTCCCGGGGGATCCCGAGGCGTTCCCAGGCCAGCCGGGAGACATAGTCTTTCCCAACGTGTCCTGGGTCTTCCCCGTGGCCTCCTACCGGTCGGACGTGCCCTAAAAACCTCCTTAGGGAGGCGTTCGGGTGGCATCCTGACCCGGTGTCCGAACCACCTCATCTGGCTCCTCTCCATGTGGAGAGGCGGTCAGAGCTTCTCACCCTATCTCTAAGGGAGATCCCCGCCACCCGGTGGAGAAAACTCATTTCGGATCTTGTCTTTTCGGTCATAACCCAAAGCTCATGACCATAGGTGAGGATAAGAACGTAGATCGACCGGTAAATTGAGAGCTTTGCCTTCCGGCTCAGCTCCTTCTTCACCACAACGGATCGATACAGCGTCCGCATTACTGAATACGCCGCATCGATCCGCCTGTTGATCTCACGATCCACTCTTCCCTCACTCGTGAACAAGACTCAGAGGTACTTAAACTCCTTGGTGCAGGGTATCTCATCCCAGTCGCTTCACACTCGGCTGCGAACCGATCCAGTCAGAGCTGAAGATCCTGGCCAGATGAAGCCATTAGGACCACATCATCCGCAAAAAGCAGAGACCTAATCCTGCAGCTACCAAACCGGATCCCCTCAACGCCCTGACTGCGCTTAGAAATTCTGTCCATGAAAGTTATGAACAGAATCGGTGACAAAGGGCAACCTTGGCGGAGTCCAACCCTCACTGGAAACGTGTCCGACTTACTGCCGGCAATGCGGACCAAACTCTGACACTGATCATACAGGGAGCGGACCGCCACAATCAGACAGTCCGATACCCCATACTCTCTGAGCACTCCCCACGGGACTTGTGTACACGGTAGAATTCCTTCTCCAAGTCCACAAAGCACATGTAGACCGATTGGGCAAACTCCCATTCACCCTCAAGGACCCTGCCGAGAGTATAGAGCTGGTCCACAGTTCCACGAACAGGACGAAAACCACACTGTTCCTTCTGAATCCGAGGTCTTGTATTAGTGTTCCTAAAAATCAGATACACATTTTTTTTCTATAAATTTGTCCCCCGAGGCAAATTAATTGCCCAGGCCTGCTATAGAGGGTATGTATGGAGGCCGTGTGGGAGGAGTCTGTCATCTCAGGGTTTAGTTGTTTTTTTTAGGACCACCCGCCTCTCACAGGGAGTGGGGGTGGGCAGTGTACACTGAGTCTATCCGTGCTTATAGTTTGCTTTTAGGCAGATGGCGGGAGATCTGATGATATATTTCTTTCCTCCCAGATGCGCCTTTGATCACTCCGCATCTATTTTTACAATCTTTCATTGTCACCGAGACGTTGTCAAACCATTCGGAAACGCACAGGATGGAGTATTTTACCGTATGCTAATGCCAAAGCGGGGGAATATCGAGACTGTTCACAAATGTTTGACATGACTACTTTTAATTAGTCATCGGGTTTGCGTCAGAATTTCCCCGCAGTGTTGGTTTGAAGCTCAGCAAACGAGAGGAAAACTTTGATTTAGATTTGCATCACCGTCCATCTCGTCATTTTTTCCCCGTACTTAACCATCTTAAATGTTTTTTTTTCCACCATTTATTTCAATAACTGTGACGATATGCTTCACAAAATAGCAGGAAGATTATCAGGCGAACCTGCGGTCACAGTGTGACTCTTCTACTCATTAATCACTAACTTTGACTATTTTGATGGTTGATTAGTCATAGACTATCTTCATGATTAGTCGACTAATCGGATTATGGAGCTACGCCTATTCAGTGATTCTAGTTTCGCAATTGGCTTTTAAATTCATCTTGAGTTATGCCAGTCAGAAATACTGTATATATATATATATATATACATATATATATGTATATATATATATACAGTATATATATATATATATATATATATATATATATATATATATATATATATATATATATATATATATATATATATATATATATATATATATATATATATATATATATATATATATATATATATATATATATACTGTATTTTCCGGACTATAAGGCGCACTTAAAAAAAAAAAAAAAAAAATATATATATATATATATATATATATATATATATATATATATATATATATATATATATATATATATATATATATATATATATATATATATATATATATATATATATATATATATATATACTGTATTTTCCGGACTATAAGGCGCACTTAAAATATTTTTTTTTCTCAAAAAGGTGCGCCTAATGTATGGAATAATTCTGGTTTTGCGCACCGACCTCGAAGCAATTTCATTTGGTACATGGTGTAATTATAAGTGTGACCAGTAGATGGCAGTCAAACATAAGAGATACGTGTAGACTGCAATATGACGGCAACATGACTCAAGTAAACGCCAACATTTTATATGTTCCATTGAAAATATAGAACCTTGCACACGGCGCTCAAAAACCTATCAAAATGTTTTAGTTCGACTTTGGTAAGCTATGAAGCCGCACCGCTTGATGGATTGTCGGCGCATTAAACATACAAGTATTATTATGGTGTGTGTAAAAGGTAAGACATTATCTGGCGTTTAGTTTCGCAATATTATGCAAAAGGAACTTTTCTTACCTTCTGGTACCTGCTGATCTGTATTTGGGATCTGCATAAATCCTGAAAAATTGCGCGCGTCCGCCTTTGTAATACCGATCCCAAAAACACATCAGCAGGTACCAGAAGGTAAGAAAAGTTGGTTTTGCATAATATTGCGAAACAAAACACCAGATAATATGCCTGCTAAAAGGTGTGTTTTTGCGGTCCTTATACACACACCATAGTAATACTCATATGTTTAATGCGCCCGCAATCCAGCAAGCGGTGCGGCTTCATAGCTTACCGAAGTCGTACTAAAAACTTTTTGAGCGTCGTGTGTAATGTTCTATATTTTCAATGGAACCTTTTTAAGTGTTGGTGTTGTTTACTGGCGTCATCTTGAAGTTAACACGTATCTCTCAAGTGTGACTGCCATCTACTGGTCACACTCATCATTATACCATGTACCAAATAAAATTGCTTCGAGGTCGGTAAGCACAACCAGAATTACGCAGGTGGGAAAAAGGTAAAACACTGGGGAAGAAGATTAATAAAAAAATACAATCTAGACTGGGCTCCTAAGGGGGCCCAGTCTGGAGTGGGAAAAAACCTCCATGCCATGCACACATAAACATGTTACATCTAATCACGACAACGCGCAACAGAGGGGGGGAGTTGGGACCCTGGACGTCGACTGCTGCTATGAAGCGCTGCTGCTATGAAGCACTGCCAGCCGTCCATCACCCCGAAGGGAAATCAAGCAGTGGTGAAGGCGTGGGGTAGGGGAGGGTGTGTGTGTGTATATATGCCCATTGTTTTGGGTGTGTTGATGTAGTGTCCATAGGCCTGGGGCCATTCTGCATGCAAGCAAAAGTTTGACTCCAGGTGTCGTTGAGGAGGGAGGGAGGTCAAAAGCGTCCATCATTGAGGAGTCCTCTGGGATTTTTTCAGAACAGCCTGCTCCTGCGTCAAGGCTTTTCGAGGGAGTCAAATCGTAGATTAGGATTTTTGTTTTTCCGCGAGCAGACATTTTAATGGCTTGTCTGTTCTATTTGTCCATGCTGGCCCTCATATCCCAATTTTTCCCTTTCAACCAGCTTTTCCATGATGTGATCCATCTTGCGATTCAGTTCAGAAATCGCCCCAGTCTGTGACTCAGTCTATGTATGACTGCCATCTACCAGTCACACTTATCATTACACCATGTAGCAAATAAAATTGCTTAGAGGTCGGAAAGCACAACCAGAATTACGCAGATCCCTAATAGACATCAGGTGGGAAAAAGGTAAAATGCTGGGGAAGAAGATGAGTAAAAAAATACAAACTAGACTGGGCTCCTAAGGGGGCCCAGTCTGGAGTGGGAAAACACCTCCATGCCATGCACACATAAACATGTTACATATAATCATGACAACTCGCAACAGAGGGGGCGGGGGGAGTTGGGACACTGGAGGTCGACTGCTGCTATGAAGCGCTGCCAGCCGTCCATCACCCCGAAGGGAAATCAAGCGGTGGTGAAGGCATGGGGTAGGGGAGGGGGTGTGTGTGCGTATATGCCCATTGTCTTGGGTGTGTTGATGTAGTGTCCATAGGCCTGGGGCCATTCTGCATGCAAGCAAAAGTTCGACTCCAGGTGTCGTTGAGGAGGGAGGGAGGTCAAAAAGCATCCATCATTGAGGTGTCCTCGGGGATGTTTTCAGAACAGCCTGCTCCTGCGTCAAGGCCATTCGAGGGAGTCAAATCGTAGATTAGGATTTTTGTTTTTCCGCGAGCAGACATTGCAATGGCTTGTCTTTTCTATTCGTCCATACTGGCCCTCATATCCCAATTTTTCCCTTTCGACCAGCTTTTCCATGATGTGATCCATCTTGCGATTTAGTTCAGAAATCGCCCCAGTCTGTGACTCAGTCTATGTATGACTGCCATCTACTAGTCACACTTATCATTACACCATGTAGCAAATAAAATTGCTTAGAGGTCGGAAAGCACAACCAGAATTACGCAGATCCCTAATAGACATCAGGTGGGAAAAAGGTAAAATGCTGGGGAAGAAGATGAGTAAAAAAATACAAACTAGACTGGGCTCCTAAGGGGGCCCAGTCTGGAGTGGGAAAATACCTCCATGCCATGCACACATAAACATGTTACATATAATCATGACAACTCGCAACAGAGGGGGCAGGGGGAGTTGGGACCCTGGAGGTCGACTGCTGCTATGAAGCGCTGCCAGCCGTCCATCACCCCGAAGGGGAATCAAGCGGTGGTGAAGGCATGGGGTAGGGGAGGGGGTGTGTGTGCATATATGCTCATTGTCTTGGGTGTGTTGATGTAGTGTCCATAGGCCTGGGGCCATTCTGCATGCAAGCAAAAGTTCGACTCCAGGTGTCGTTGAGGAGGGAGGGAGGTCAAAAAGCATCCATCATTGAGGTGTCCTCGGGGATGTTTTCAGAACAGCCTGCTCCTGCGTCAAGGCCACTCGAGGGAGTCAAATCGTAGATTAGGATTTTTGTTGTTTTTCAGCGAGCAGACATTGCAATGGCTTGTCTGTTCTATTCGTCCATGCTGGCCCTCATATCCCAATTTTTCCCTTTCGACCAGCTTTTCCATGATGTGATCCATCTTGCGATTCAGTTCAGAAACGACTCAGTCTATGTGTGACTGACATCTACTAGTCACACGTATCATTACACCATGTAGCAAATAAAATTGCTTCGAGGTCGGAAAGCGCAACCAGAGTTATGCCGTACATTTGACGCACCGGGTTGGAAGGCGCACTGTCGGTTTTTGAGAAAATTAAATGATTTTTTTTAAGTGCGCCTTATAGTCGGAAAAAATACGGTAAGCATTTCACCACAACCCTTAGGGGCACCAACATGTTACTTTACAGTCATGTCAGGCTGGATAAAATGCTTTCATGCTTCACATGCCGTAGGTTCCCCCATCACATGTATGCTTTGCTTCATGACAACTCGACTGTATCGGGATCTCAAACAACAAACAGTTTCATTTCCCTCATCCAGCCTGCAGACCGGCGTCGATCTGGCCCCGCTCAGAGATGGTCAAGGTTGCCATTAGTTTACTTAATTCCCCCTAAATTTGTTGGGTTTTAGCGGATTAAGCCGAGGGGCCAGCGCTCAGTTGCTGCTCTTCAAATTCCCAGTTTGCATTTGTAATGATTGATATTTTATAATCTTTGGTCTGCTTTTTTTTTTTAATGTAATGGCTGGTAATCTTCTCAGGTTATCTATCATCTGCGGCTTAAGCGGGCGACGTTCACGGCTAAAAACGTTTGACGGATGAGCGGCGCTACACTATGGATCTTTGTTCCGAACATGTAAATATAATTTGATGAATAATCCGCATGTACAGTCGAAGCCCTTTTAATAAATCATCTCCTGGAGGTTTATAACTCATCAGCAATCCATTACACGACGGCCACGAGCTATGCTTCATTACAAATTCATGGTGTTGGCGTTCAAGCAACAGTTCACAATTTAAGGGCTGAAGCGGAGAGACAGGCGGTCTGCAGATTAGCCATAGGCTGCAAAGCGTTCCCTCCAATCAATCCTCCGTCCCCGTACAACTGCTGCTATTGATCACAGGCGCTCATTAACAGGCTGCCATGACAACACACTCATATTTCCTATTAAAGCGTGGGGACGAGCGACAGGTCCAAGAACGGTGTCTTACTGTGCCTTTCATCGTATCTCTGATTCCGTCCGCTTCCTTGCACCACCGTTTCGCCTCCAAGGGCCAAAGTGAAAATGTGCCAATGGTCCGCAGGCCAAACAGGGATTTTTTTTTACAAAGCGGCAGCACCACCAGTGAGGAATTGAGCCTCATACCGCCATATATAAATGGTGAATGGGAGTGCGGAAATATGACCATATCACACCAACTCTCAAATACCTTCACTGGCTTCCTGTTCCACTCAGGATTGAATTCAAAGTCTCCCTACTAACCCATCAGTGCCTCCATGGTAATGCCCCCCTGTACCTCAAAGAACTACTCACCCCCAAACCCTCCACACGACACCTGCGCTCCGGACAGGCTAACCTCCTCCTCCTCCAACCTCCGAGGACAAAGCTACGAACGATGGGAGACCGGGCTTTCTGCTCCGCCTCTCCCAGTCTGTGGAACGCTCTCCCTGACTACCTGAGGGTACCACAGACTGTGGATGCTTTTAAAAAAGGCTTAAAAACCCTGTGCTGGCCTCACTCCACTGGCTCCCTGTCCGTCACTGCATTGATTTTAAATTACTTTTAATTGTTTTTAAATCCCTAAATGGTCTGGCCCCACAATACTTGACCGAGCTGCTGCATCACCATACCTCGTCAAGAGCCTTGAGGTCAGCTGACCAAATGCTTTTGGCGGTCCCCAGATCCAGGCTAAAGACCAGAGGGGACAGAGCCTTTTCCGTTGCCGCCCCTAAGCTCTGGAACAGCCTTCCCCTCCACATTAGGTCAGCCCGGAGCCTGGGGGTCTTCAAAACCCTCCTTAAGACCTACCTCTTCTCGCTGGCCTTTGACCCGAGCTGAGTCCACCCACTAGGCCACCATTTCTAGTCCCCCCCCCCCTCCCACCCCTTCGCTTTAGTTGTATTTTTTCAATTTGTAGCACTTTTATTATTATTATTTTTTTATTCTGCAAATTTTTTAAACTTTTTATTCGACCCCTTTTACCGTATTGCATTTGCATTATCTTCTTTAGCACACTCATTGTTTATGTTCTTTGTTTTTTTTTTTTTTGTTTTGCTTAGTTTTTTTTTTTTGTTGTTGGTTTTTTTTTTGTTTTTTTTTGTTTTTGTTTTTTTTGTTTGCTCCATGCTTTTTTAACCTGTAAAGCACTTTGGTGCAATCTAAAAAGTTGTTGAAAATGTGCTGTATAAATAAAGTTGACTTGACTTGACTTGACTTGACTTCTTTTAAAAAAAAAAAATATTTTAGATATATGCATACTAGTTCTAGCTATTTGGCTGTTCTAGTTTTGCAATTTATTATCTTTTTATTTTAATTTTTTTTAATACACTGTAGCACTTTGAGGTTGTTTACTCAATGTAAAGTGCTTTTTACAAATAAAATCTATTATTATTATTATTATTATTTGTATAGCGCTTGTGCAGCCCTTTGAGACACTTGTGATTTAGGGCTATATAAATAAACATTGATTGATTGATTGATTGATAGTTAGCCTGTAGTGGGTAATAAGAAAATACAAATTTACACCTAAAATTTGCATAAAATTGGAAGATTTTCTGAGGACAAAGCTACGAACGATGGGCGACCGGGCTTTCTGCTCCGCCTCTCCCAGTCTGTGGAACGCTCTCCCTGACCACCTGAGGGCACCACAGACTGTGGATGTTTTTAAAAAAGACTTAAAAACCCTTCTTTTTAAAAAAGCCTTATTTTAGATATATGCATACTAGTTCTAGCTATTTGGCTGTTCTAGTTTTGCAATTTATTATCTTTTTATTTTAATTTTTTTTAATACACTGTAGCACTTTGAGGTTGTTTACTCAATGTAAAGTGCTTTTTACAAATAAAATCTATTATTATTATTATTATTATTATTTGTATAGCGCTTGTGCAGCCCTTTGAGACACTTGTGATTTAGGGCTATATAAATAAACATTGATTGATTGATTGATTGATTGATAGTTAGCCTGTAATGGGTAATAAGAAAATACAAATTTACACCTACAATTTGCATAAAATTGGAAGATTTTCTGAGGACAAAGCTACGAACGATGGGAGACCGGGCTTTCTGCTCCGCCTCTCCCAGTCTGTGGAACGCTCTCCCTGACCACCTGAGGGTACCACAGACTGTGGATGCTTTTAAAAAAGGCTTAAAAACCCTTCTTTCTTAAAAAGCCTTATTTTAGATGTATGCATACTAGTTTTAATTTTCCTGAGGGAACTCTCCTGAAGGAATCAATAAAGTACTATCTATCTATCTATCTATCTAGTTCTAGCTATTTGGCTGTTCTAATTTTTATTTGTATTTATTTTTCATTATCTTTTTATTATTGTTATGTACATATATTATTACGGCCATGAATTTTACGCAGAGGTATGGTTCAGAGAGAGGACAAAGTTGAAGTGAGCCCCTGCCAAAAATAATAAATAAGGAATAAACAGCCATAACCATCCGGATTGAAAGAAGTGATTGATTGATTGATTGATTGAGACTTTTATTAGTAGGTTGCACAGTGAAGTACATATTCCGTACAATTGACCACTAAATGGTAACACCCGAATACGTTTTTCAACTTGTTTAAGTCGGGGTGCAACTTGTTTAAGTCGGGGTCCAAACTAAACATGTGCGGGCGGGGGTTTCCACACCGTTTTGTACGTTTTACACTGCGTTCCTTACTCCACAATATGCAAATTACACAGACGCCCACAGTCTGTGAAACGCTCTCCCTGACCACCTGAGGGCACCACAGACTGTGGATGCTTTTAAAAAAGGCTTAAAAACCCTTCTTTTAAAAAAAAGCCTTATTTTAGATATATGCATACTAGTTCTAGCTATTTGGCTGTTCTAGTTTTGCAATTTATTATCTTTTTATTTTAATTTTTTTTAATACACTGTAGCACTTTGAGGTTGTTTACTCAATGTAAAGTGCTTTTTACAAATAAAATCTATTATTATTATTATTATTATTTGTATAGCGCTTGTGCAGCCTTTTGAGACACTTGTGATTTAGGGCTATATAAATAAACATTGATTGATTGATTGATTGATGGTTAGCCTGTAATGGGTAATGAGAAAATACAAATTTACACCTAAAATTTGCATAAAATTGGAAGATTTTCTGAGGACAAAGCTACGAACGATGGGAGACCGGGCTTTCTGCTCCGCCTCTCCCAGTCTGTGGAACGCTCTCCCTGACCACCTGAGGGTACCACAGACTGTGGATGCTTTTAAAAAAGGCTTAAAAACCCTTCTTTCTTAAAAAGCCTTATTTTAGATGTATGCATACTAGTTTTAATTTTCCTGAGGGAACTCTCCTGAAGGAATCAATAAAGTACTATCTATCTATCTATCTATCTAGTTCTAGCTATTTGGCTGTTCTAATTTTTATTTGTATTTATTTTTTATTATCTTTTTATTATTGTTATGTACATATATTATTACGGCCATGAATTTTACGCAGAGGTAAGGTTCAGAGAGAGGACAAAGTTGAAGTGAGCCCCTGCAAAACATAATAAATAAGGAATAAACATCAGCCATAACCATCTGGATTGAAAAAAGTGATTGATTGATTTATTGATTGAGACTTTTATTAGTAGGTTGCACAGTGAAGTGCATATTCTGTACAATTGACCACTAAATGGTAAATGGTTTTTCAACTTGTTTAAGTCGGGGTCCAACTTGTTTAAGTCGGGGTCCAAACTAAACATGTGCGGGCGGGGGTTTCCACACCGTTTTGTACGTTTTACACTGCGTTCCTTACTCCACAATATGCAAATTACACAGACGCCCACAGTCTGTGAAACGCTCTCCCTGACCACCTGAATGCACCACAGACGGTGGATGCTTTAAAAAAAGGCTTAAAAACCCTTCTTTTTTTTAAAAAAAAAAAAGCCTTATTTTAGATATATGCATACTAGTTCTAGCTATTTGGCTGTTCTAGTTTTTATTTTTATTATCTTTTACTTTTTCTTTTTTTTAATACACTGTAGCACTTTGAGGTTGTTTACTCAATGTAAAGTGCTTTTTACAAATAAAATCTATTATTATTATTATTATTATTACTTGTATAGCGCTTGTGCAGCCCTTTGAGACACTTGTGATTTAGGGCTATATAAATAAACATTGATTGATTGATTGATTGATAGGATAGTTAGCCTGTAATGGGTGATAAGAAAATACAAATTTAGACCTAAAATTTGCATAAAATTGGAAGATTTTCTGATTTTTTGCAACTTCTTTTTACACTTGAATGATAAGTAATAATGAAAAAAGAAGAGATGTGACGCAATCATTGGAGTTATTCGCACTTTTGCACTTTTCTGACAATCATGTTTTTATACAAAATGTCACGTAAAATGTCAGCCTATTTTGAAAGAGCCCGTTTTAATTTGTTATTAGTTGTATAAGGCCTAACTTCTTTTTACACCTGTGTGATAAGCAATAATGACATGTTTTAAATGTGACCCAAATCGCTTCGTCAACTTATTTTTACACGTATAAGAAATCACGTCCTTGGTAAAATTATTTTTTTCGTCCAATTTCTCCTAAAATAAAAACAACTTAAAAAAACATGGACTTTTTTTATCCATCGTATAATAATAATAATAATAATAATAATAATAATAATAATAATAATAATAATAATAATAATAATAATATATTTTATTTGTAAAAAGCACTTTACATTGAGTAAACAACCTCAACGTGCTACAGTGTATTCAAATATATACAGTATATATATATATATATAAAAAGATAATAAAAAATAAATACAAATAAAAACTAGAACAGCCAAATAGCTAAAACTAGTATGCATATATCTAAAAAAAAAAGGCTTTTTTGAAAAGAAGGGTTTTTAAGCCTTTTTTTAAAAGCATCCACAGTCTGTGGTGCCCTCAGGTGGTCAGGGAGAGCGTTCCACAGACTGGGGGCGTCTGTGTAATTTGCATATTGTGGAGTAAAGAACGCAGTGGAAAACGTACAAAACGGTGTGGAAACCCCCGCCCGCACATGTTTAGTCATCACTTCTTTCAATCCGGATGGTTATGGCTGATGTTTATTCCTTATTTATTATTTTTTTGCAGGGGCTCATTTCAACATTGTCCTCTCTCTGAACCTTACCTCTGCGTAAAATTCATGGCCGTAATAATATATGTACATAGAATCTGCCTTTGTTTACACCCCCCTTCGCTTTAGTGTATGTATCCTTTTTTCCCCTTAATAAACAGATGGCCTTGGTATGATCCTGTTCTTGTTGTTGCCACGGTAACCACACAGCCCGCGCAGGTGTGAAAGTATTCCTCACCCAGGTCTTTGTGGATGTCGTTTTTTTTTTTAATACGAATGCATAAATTGTATATGAGCACTTCTTTCTTAGTGGGTTTTTTTTTTTTATTATCTTTTTCTGCGGCTGTGTTTTTCCTTTCCTATGTAGACGATGGCAGAGTGGAGCAAATAAGCCCTGAGGCGTTACACGCTCAAAAAGTAGAACTGCGCAGTGGAAATGATGTTACTTACAAAGCAATATTGCACGCTGATTATGCACTATTGTACACCGTGAAGTCGAGTTTGTACTTTGATTCAGCACCAAAGGGTGGGCTGACTCATAATAATAATAATAATAATAATAATAATAATGTACAGTACAGCAGCTGAGTTCATATAAACAGTGCTGACTTTTGACCCTAATGGTCAATTTTGCAGGCGGATCCAATTGAAACTATAAAAAATAAAAAATAAAAAATAAAATAAAAAAATATATATTAAAAAAAAAAAATTAATTTTTTTTTTTTTTTTTAAATGTAAAAAAAATCTAAAGACTCTAAATAAGGGGTGTCAAACTCTAGTTGTAAAATCACGGCACGATAACTTAAAAATAAAGACAACTTCAGATTGTTTTCTTTGTTTAATAATAGAACAAGCACATTCTACACCTTTTTCTTTACTTGGCTGGATAAAAAGTATACTTTAGTTACTTTACTCACTAAAAGTATTGTTTATTTACTGTATGTTATACATACAAATATCCTTTAGTTACTTTACTCACTAAAAGTATTGTTTATTTACTGTATGTTATACATACAAATATACTTTAGTTACTTTACTCACTAAAAGTATTGTTTATTTACTGTATGTTATACCTACAAATATTATTTAGTTACTTTACTCACTAAAAGTATTGTTTATTTACTGTATGTTATACATACAAATATCCTTTAGTTACTTTACTCACTAAAATAATTGTTTATTTACTGTATGTTATACATACAAATATCCTTTAGTTACTTTACTCACTAAAAGTATTGTTTATTTACTGTATGTTTTAAATACAAATATTCTTCACTCACTAAATGTATTGTTAATTTACTGTATGTTATCCATTCAAATATTCGTTATTTACTTAGTAAAAATATTGTTTATTTACGGTATATTACAAATACAATTATTCTTTATTTAGTATTTAGAGGGGGGGGGGGGTCACCCACATCTGCGGTCCTCTCCAAGGTTTCTCATAGTCATTCACATTGACATCCCGCTGGGTTGTGAGTTTTTCCTTGCCCTTATGTGGGCTCTGAACCGAGGATGTCGTTGTGGCTTGTGCAGCCCTTTGAGACACTTGTGATTTAGGGCTGTATAAATAAACATTGATTGATCGATTGATTCTGAAAATGTACAAATCATAATGTTGTTGGGTTATTTTTTACACTTACCTGTTGTGAAACTTGCCAAAGAACATGTATGCAAATATTAACATTGCTGTATGTATACTTTTGACCCAGCAGATTTGCTCACATTTTCAGTAGACTCATAATAAATTCATAAAAGAAGCAAACTTCATGAATGTTTTTTGTGACCAACAAGTATGTGCTCCAATCACTCTATCACAAAAAAAATAAGAGTTGTAAAAATGATTGGAAACTCAAGACAGCCATGACATTATGTTCTGTACAAGTGTATGTACAATTTTGACCACGACTGACACAAAGAATTGCTATTGCGCCCTCCAGTGGACACATTTAGAACAGCTGTTTGTCTCATTCAAAAATGTCAGGTTAATTTCTATACTTAGCGGGTTCCGGATAAAACCTGTTCGCGGGCCTGATCCATACGTTTGACACCTATGGTCTAAATCAGAGGTGTCAAACTTAATTTAATTGAGGGCCAGACTGCAGTAATGGCTGCCATCAGAGGGCCGCTTGTAACAGTCAATAATTCATCAATTTGCCTATGAATTTAAATATTTAGCTTTTTTTTTTTTACATAGAAGAGTAAAACAAATACACGGACCCCCTGAAGGGACATGGGGGATTTTTTTTTTATATAATTGTTTTTAATTTTTTTTTTTTTTAGATATGTATCTCGTGCACACGAGATACATATCTAAAAAAAAAAAAAAAAAAAAAACATTAAAAAATAATATTCTCCCATGTCCCTTTAGGGGGCTCCGTACAAATATGTGGATTTTACCAGTTTTTTTTTACAGAAAAAAACTGGCAGTTGCCAGACTTTTACTGTAAAATATATGGTGTTTTTATTATTATTTTTACAACATATTACTGTAAATAGAAATACAGTACCGCTGATTAATTTAATTTTTTGGCAACTCAGCTGCCAGTTTTTTACCACAATAAAATGTGGTACCAGAAAATCATCAACCGTGGATTTTACAGTACAAAAAAAACAACAACTGACAACTCAGTCGATAGAATTTTACTGTAAAAAAACCCAAAAACAAATGGTCGTTTTTCTTCAACTTACAGTAATATGCTGTAAAAAAAAAAAAAACTCCCTACATTTTACAGTAAAATCTATTGGTCGTTTTTATAGTGTACAATTTGATGGATAACTTGCTTCGAAATCATGTATTTATTTGGATTTTGACTAAAAAAAGTTCAATATTGGACACTGTTTTTCTTCCCTGTCAAACTAGAAAAAAAAACAACTAATACCTTTTAGTAAGAAAATAATAAAGAAATAAAATATAAAGTATTTTATTGACACATTATTTCCAGGCTATTGCGGGCCATATAAAATGACGTGGAGGGCCGGATCTGGGTTTGAAACCTGTGGTCTAAATCAGTGGTCCCCGACCACCGGTTCGCGGACCGATTGGTACCCGACCGCACAATAATTTTTTTTTTTTTTTTTTTTTTAAATTAAATCAACATAAAAAACACAATATATACATTATATATCAATATAAATCAATACAGTCTGCAGGGATACAGTCCGTAAGCACACACGATTGTATTTCTTTATCATTTATCATTTATGAAAAAAAAAAATACTCTTTTTTTTTTTTTTTTTTTTTAATTAAATCAACATAAAAAACACAATATATACATTATATATCAATATAGATCAATACAGTCTGCAGGGATACAGTCCGTAAGCACACATGATTGTATTTCTTTATAATTTATCATTTATGAAAAAAAATAAATACTTTTTTTTTTATTTTTTATTTTATTTTTTAAATAAATCAACATAAAAAACACAATATATACATTATACATCAATATAAATCAATACAGTCTGCAGGGATACAGTCCGTAAGCACACATGATTGTATTTCTTTATAATTTATCATTTATGAAAAAAAAAAAATACTTTTTTTTTTTTTTTTTTTTTTTTTTTTTTTTTAATTTCACCCCACGCCCCCGGTCCATGGGACAAATTTCCAAGTGTTGACCGGTCCGCAGCTACAAAAAGGTTGGGGACCACTGGTCTAAATGATGAAGTCACTGAAAAGCCGGGGCCATTACTCACGTTAACTTGTCAGCTCCTGCTTCTTATCTGAAGCTTTACATGAACGTTCATTGTGAACCCGACTGCCTTTAATTGCTCATTCAAGTGAGCACTAGATACTCGCTCCCTTTACAGTCAACACGTTTACAGAAAAATCAATATTTACGTCTATCAGATTCACGGGTGCAGCGGGTTATTCACTTATTGGGAGGAGAATAAATTAGGATTCCACGGCGTCGTGATTCACGTCTGTTGCGAATGTAAGTTTCCTCGAGCGTTTATTTATTTATTTTCCCCCGGAAATGTTGTACTTTCCGTTGTGATCATATCCTCTCAAAGGGCTGCATTGTTTTAGCTTCAATAGCCTTCGTTCTAGTGTCTCAATCGCTACGCCCAGACTCCATTACTTGGTCAGATGCGCTTTACAGTTGGGAAGAAAAGACCCGCATCCATATTTAATGGCGTTGTTTGTTTGGGGAGTCGAGAAGCACAATGTGTGCACCGCATGCTAGCCTCCCCCTGGGAACCACCACATGGTTTTCCTCGTTCCTAGTTTACCTGTTTGATTAGCTCTGTGCATGGCCAGATTGTGGGGTGTGATGTCTGATGTACTTTGTATTAAACAGACAAGAAGCAAGGCTTTATGCAGAGACAGACTTCAATTTAGCACATGAGGAGAACGCATGGAGCTGCGCACTTAGTCACAGTCTCGCCCTACGCTCTAAGGTACAGCTCCCGCGTCCCTCTATTTATTCAGGAGTTCCCCAGTCAACATCACCGAGGCCGCCTCTAAAAGGTAAAGGTAAAGTAAAATGTATGACTTTTTATGGTACACAGACGTAGGGAGAAGTACAGAGCGCCAATAAACCTTAAATTGCCGGCCCAATCACAAAATATCTACGGCTTTTTGCACACACAAGTGAATGCAAAGCATACTTGGTCAACAGCCATACAGGTCACACTGAGGGTGGACCGTATAAACAACTTTAACACTGTTACAAATACGCGCCACACTGTGAACCCACACCGAACAAGAATGACAAACAAATTTCGGGAGAACATCCGCACCGTAACACAACATCAACACAACAGAACAAATACCCAGAACCCCTTGCAGCACTAACTCTTCTGGGACGCTACAATATACACCCCCCGCTACTAACATGAGTTGATTTATTTTGGAAAACCTTGTTACATTGTTTAATGCATCCAGCGGGGCATCACGACAATATTAGGCATAATAATGTGCTAATTCCACGACTGTATATATCGGCATCGGTTGATATCGGAATCGGTAATTAAGAGTTGGACAATATCGGAATATCGGATATCGGCAAAAAAGCCATTATCGGACTTCTCTAATTTCTACTTAAAGACATACAGTCACCAAACTATTGAAAAAACTAGGGAAAAAACAAAAACAAACTGCCTGTAACTCTCACTAGGAAGGTCATAGAGACATGAAACAAAAACCTTTATGTATGTCTCACTTAGACCTACATTTCATAATTTCACATCCTCGGGCAAAAACCAACAGGAAGTTGGCAATTTCCCCTTCAAGACAAAAAATTACTAAAAACAGTCACTTTTGCCTCTTTGACCTGTAATTTGACCCCCTTTAAAACACTTCAAAACTCACCAAACTTTTCACACACTTCAGGACTGGCGGAAATTGCGATCTAATAAAAAAACTAACCCCAAAACTCAAAATTACGCTCTAGCGCAATTTTTGAATAAAACAGAGACAAAACTGCTCCTTTTTATATTACGCTCTAGTGCAATTTTTGAATAAAACAGAGACAAAACTGCTCCTCAGAGGAAAACACAGACAAAACTGCTTGTAACTTCCGGTAGGAACGTCTTAGAGACATGAAACAAAAACCTCTATGTAGGTCTTACTTAGACCTACATTTCATAGATTGACATCCTTCAGCAAAAATCCACAGAAAGTTTGATATCCCCCCTTCAAAACAAATTTTTTGTAAAAAGCGGTCACCAAACATCAAACATTATCTCCTCTGAGCGCGTTTGTCGTTTCGGCTTCAAACTACTACAGGAGAGAGATTGAACCCTTCTGATTGACGGATACTCAAAGAGTTTTGATAAGTGCTACGGTTTTTATTTTACGAGCCTTCAAAGAACCGCTACGCTGATAATGCTGCTGTGATTTTACGAGCCTTCATAGAACCGCTGCGCTGATGTCAACAAAAGTATTGGGACACTTAGGACTAACAGTAGACAAAAGTTTTTGGACACTTAGGACTAGCACCTGCCAAATATGCTGGGGCCCGACCAACGCTGCTTGCAGCTTTAATTATTATTGAAGTCACAAAGTGCATTATTTTTTTTAACATGCCTCAAAACAGCAGCTTGGAATTTGGGACATGCTCTCCTGAGAGAGCAAGAGGAGGTTTAAGTGGGCTGGGTTGGGGGGCGGGTTGAGTTGGTGGGGGGGGATAGCGGGGGGGTTTATATCGTAGCATCCCGGGAAGAGTAGTGCTGCAACAGGTTCTGGGTATTTGCTCTGTTGTGTTTATGTTGTGTTACGGTGCGAATGTTCTCCCGGAATGTGTTTGTCATTCTTGTTCGGTGTGGGTTCACAGTGTGGGGCATATTTGTAACAGTGTTAAAGTTGTTTATACGGCCACCCTCAGTGTGACCTGTATGGCTGTTGACTAAGTATGATTTGCATTCACTTGTGTGTGTGAACAGCCGTAGATATTATGTGACTGGGCCGGCACGCAAAGGCAGTGCCTTTAAGGTTTATTGACGCTCTGTACTTCTCCCCTATGTTTTTAAAAGTCATACATTTTACTTTTTGAAACCGATACCGATAATTTCCGATATTACATTTTAAAGCATTTATCGGCCAAAATTTAGGCAGTCCGATATTATCGGACATCTCTAAATATAATAATTCTAAAACTGGCGCGTGACTTAACTGTGACTAAGTGCGCGGCACCATGCGTTCTCCTCATTAGCTAAATATGTCGTAAAAGACCTCAGTGAAATTGTCCAAAAACTTGTTCCACATTCCTAAAAAAATGATTCTTTAACTACAAATGAGAGTTTGACTCTCATATTTTTTATTTTTCATCCCACATAGATATTTTGCAAAACATTTGTTTCCTTCCCCCCAACAGTGCCTCTCTCTTTCCAAGTACCCCTTAAGTCAGTCTATCATCATTCTGACGGCTGTTATATTAACCCCAACCCGTTCATAAAACTGCAGCTACAGATTGCAGACATCAAACCCCCTTGTCATTGAGGTGGGGAGTCAAATGATTGCAATAAACGGCTCAATTTCAACGCTCGCTGTTTATCACTTCAAAAAGGTCAGGCTTTTTTTCCCCCCCCCCCCCCCCCCCCCCCCCCCCCCCCCCCCCCCCCCACCCCCGTTTTCACGGTATTAAAGGCCACGTGTTCGGTCATATGAAGGGCAAGGTGGAAAAAGCTGCATGTGTGCGATTGCATTGCCGAGCCGAGTAGTGGTCTTTGGGATCGGGACATGTGTACGTTCCTGCACCCGTGGGAAGCCCACTGCAGAGGATTTGGACGGCAGCAAAAGGTCAAAGACGGTTTTTATGTAGGAGTTGAAAGCTGTCCTGAGTTTCCCGGGCATCGCAGCCTTCAACTTTGACAGACATATGGACCCATTGCAGCCTCGTACAACCTGACGTCTCTCAAGGCCTTTATTTTTTAATTGGCTGTAACGATGTTTCAGGCCATGACCAGCTTTGTTGGTTTTTCCCATGGTTCCTTCCACAAGGCCATGCAGAAAGACAGTAGGGGGATACACCGTAATCACAGTTTGGTACATAGTGGATCTAACATAATATTGTGAAAGTCCAGTCCACAGTGGATCTAACATAATAGTGTGAGAGTCCAGTCCATAGTGGATCTAACATAATAGTGTGAGAGTCCAGTCTATAGTGGATCTAGCATAATATTGTGAGAGTCCAGTCCATAGTGGATGTAACATAATAGTGTGAGAGTCCAGTCCATAGTGGATCCAGCATAATATTGTGAGAGTCCAGTCCATAGTGGATCTAACATAATAGTGTGAGAGTCCAGTCCATGGTGGATCTAACATAATAGTGTGAGAGTCCAGTCCATAGTGGATCTAACATAATAGTGTGAGAGTCCAGTCCATAGTGGCTCTAACATAATATTGTGAGAGTCCAGTCCATAGTGGAACTAACATAATAGTGTGAGAGTCCAGTCTATAGTGGATCTAGCATAATAGTGTGAGAGTCCAGTCCATAGTGGATGTAACATAATAGTGTGAGAGTCCAGTCCATAGTGGATCCAGCATAATATTGTGAGAGTCCAGTCCATAGTGGATCTAACATAATAGTGTGAGAGTCCAGTCCATGGTGGATCTAACATAATAGTGTGAGAGTCCAGTCCATAGTGGATCTAACATAATAGTGTGAGAGTCCAGTCCATAGTGGATCTAACATAACAGTGTGAGAGTCAGTCCATAGTGGATCTAACATAATATTGTGAGAGTCCAGTCCATAGTGGCTCTAACATAATATTGTGAGAGTCCAGTCCATAGCGGATCTAACATAATATTGTGAAAGTCCAGTCCATAGTGGCTCTAACATAATATTGTGAGAGTCCAGTCCATAGTGGATCTAACATAATAGTGTGAGAGGTCCAGTCCATAGTGGATCTAACATAACAGTGTGAGAGTCCAGTCCATAGTGGATCTAACATAATATTGTGAGAGTCCAGTCCATAGTGGATCTAACATAATGTTGTGAGAGTCCAGTCCATAGTGGATCTAACATAATAGTGTGGGAGTCCAGTCCATAGTGGCTCCAGCATAATATTGTGAGAGTCCAGTCCATAGTGGATCTAACATAATAGTGTGAGAGTCCAGTCCATAGTGGATCTAACATAATAGTGTGAGAGTCCAGTCCATAGTGGGGCCAGCAGGAGATCATCTTGAGTGGAGAAAGGTCAGCGGCGCAGAGACGTCCCCAACTGATGCACAGATGAGTGGTCCACCCTGGGTCCCCACTTTGGACAGCTAGCGCATCATCTGTGGCATATATATATATATATATATATATATATATATATATTTATATATTTATATATATATATATATATATATATATATATATATATATATATATATATATATATATAATATATATATATATATATATATATATATATATATATATATAAATATATATATATATATATATATATATATAAATATATATATATATATATATATATATATATAAATATATATATATATATATATATATATATATAAATATATATATATATATATATATATATATATATATATATATATATATATATATATTATATATATATATATAATATATATATATATATATATATATATATATATATATATATATATATATATATATATATATATATATATATATATATATATATATATATATATGCATACCAATGCCTCGAAAGAAAATATTTGCCTCGGTGCCCTTCCAACTTGCCTTGCTGCCCTAAAATATGAGCCCTCCTTTAAGGCAACACTTGCCTTGACCTTAAAAAGTAAAAATTCGAAGCCTGCCATAATTACCCACATAATTTAGTCGGTGCCTATAAAGTTGTGTTCGGAAACAATCATGATTGATTTAGAGCATTTTCTTAAACTAACTAACTAACTTCGACGGAACAGGCCGCACTTCAAAAGGTCCTAGAGCAGTGTTCTTAACCTTGTTGGAGGTACTCAACCCCACCAGTTTCATAAGCGCATTCACCGAACCCTTCTTTAGTTAGAAATAAAATGTTGTTTTTTAAATTCAAGACAAAGTTATATGTTTTTGGTAATGCTTTAGTATGGGGAACATATTCGAAGTAACAAAGACTTAATTTAGAGTTATTTGG
>NC_084736.1:10479091-10522609 GCF_033978785.1 Entelurus aequoreus | reverse complement strand
TAGATGCATTTTGGTGTAGACAACCATATGAGCATTCACACAATAAATAGATGAATTTTGGTGTAGACAACCATATGAGCATTCACACAATAAATAGATGAATTTTGGTGTAGACAACCATATGAGCATTCACACAATACATAGATGAATTTTGGTTTGGAAAATGCTTGGGGGCATTCACACAATAATAATGATAATAATAATAATAAATGGGTGAATGTTGGTGTAGAAAATGCTTTGTAGCATTCACACAATAAATGATTAATATTAAAGACCAAAATGTGGCTGAACAAATAATGTTGTTTGGGGCCACACACAGCCTAGGGCCGGCCCTGCACGTGTATACGCGCTTCTACGGGACACCAGCAGGGAGCAGACAAGAGCTTTTGTGCACAATAACGTGCTTTAAAAAAAAAACAACAACAGCATGTTTCCTAAACGGGGAGACTTTATCTATTGCAATAATGTCACGCACCAGCTTTCTGGACCGAGAGCTTTAAAGGTGGCGCGCACACAGTGAGTGAGTGAGTGAGTGAGTGAGTGAGTGAGTGAGTGAGTGAGTGAGTGAGTGCGCCTCGGACGCGCTCACGCAGCCAAAACGCGCGTCCACAGCGGCGAGCGAGCAAGCGAGCAGGACGCGGTTTTTTTTTTTTTGGTCGCGTCTCCTCCGTCCAAACACGTACAAGTTGAAAAAGAGGGGGATTATTATCATTATTATTATTATTATTATTATTATTACTATAATTATTAGTATTGCACGGATTAGCGGCTGGTTCTGGACGGATGCGTTGCGCACGTGCAGAGAGGGAAACCACTCCGCCGAGCATCTTTTCTTCTTCTTCTCCTCCTCCTGACTCCCTCATTTGGAAGGACGCCAGCCCTGCCGATCCTTGCAAGTTGGCTCCAATAATTTGTGACATTGTCTGTCAGACATCAGTGAATCGATTCTTTGAAGAAGAAAAAAAATTGAACGATCCCTTCCCTCCTCCTCCTCCTCCTCCTCCTCCTCTTCTTCTTCTTCTTCTCTTCCACTCACCACCTTCTTATAAATATGCGACCCGGCGTGCTCGGCTCGCCTCGGTCCATCCTCGGCGTGCAGCAGGATATGAGTCTTGCTGATTTTTGATCGTCTTCCTTTCTTGTCCATGCAAGACCCGGAGTGGAAACATGTCTGTCCACTTCTCTGAGAGGACCCCGGCTGTCAGAGATGGCATTCTGGTCCGGCACTTTCACCTCTAAAGTGCCCAGGAAAATCTTGTTCATGTTCACCCTGTCCCTGTCGGTCACCTACTTGTTCTACAGCTTGATGAGCTGCTACAACTCGCTCCAGTTCCCGCTGCAGGACAACTTTGCCTACCAGGCTCGGCTGGCCACCGAGGAGACCACTTTGGTGAGGGACCAACTTTACTCCACCTCTGCTGAGGCCGAGTTCACCCACAGGAGCACGGTGGTCTCCATCGTGCACCGGGATGAGGCGCTGGCGGAGGACGAGGAGGAGGAGGACCGCCATGCCCGGCCGCCGTCCGCCACAGAGTCCACGCGCCAGCGGGCGGTCAGCACCACGGAGGGCGACCTGCGTGTGAACTGCACCTCGGATTACGGCGAGAAGAAGCTCCCGCAAGCCATCATCATCGGGGTGAAGAAAGGCGGCACCCGGGCGCTGCTGGAGGCTCTCAGGGTGCACCCGGATGTCAGGGCCGTGGGGAACGAGCCGCACTTCTTCGACAGGAACTACGAGAAGGGTCTGGACTGGTACAGGTGAGGGCAACCTGTGGGGTATGATGTCGGGGGGGGGGGGGGGGGGGGGGGGCTGAGATCAAGGGTTCCAATTTCCATTTGTGTGTGGGCTTCCTTTCACATTCCAAAAACACGCAGGAGAGGCTAATTTAGGGTTACTCGATTATTTTCTTCAAGGTTTCTTATTTTTATTTGAAATTCTCTTGAGAACCTGATATTTTTTCTTTGCACAAAGCACCCTACTGCCACCTAGCTGGAGACATGCGTATCACTCAGCTCAAGCATGCCTAAAGACACTTAAGTTCCTCCAGGGGGGCCTACTCCTGTTTCTTTTATTGTTTGAAATTCTCTTGAGAACCTGATATTTATTTATTTGCACAAAGCACCCTACTGCCATGTAGCTGGAGACGTGCGTATCACTCAAGCATGCCTAAAGACACTTAAGTCCCCTCAGGGGGCCTACTCCTGTTTCTTTTTTTGTTTGAAATTCTCTTGAGAACCTGATATTTATTTATTTGCACAAAGCACCCTACTGCCACCTAGCTGAAGAAGTGCGTATTGCTCAAGCATGCCTAAAGACACTTAAGTCCCCCTCAGGGGGGCCTGCTCTTGTTTCTTTTTTTGTTTGAAATTCTCTTGAGAACCTGATATTTCTTTCTTTGCACAAAGCACCCTACTGCCACCTGGCTGAAGAAGTGCGTATTGCTCAAGCATGCCTAAAGACACTTAAGTCCCCCTCAGGGGGGCCTGCTCTTGTTTCTTTTTTTGTTTGAAATTCTCTTGAGAACCTGATATGTATTTCTTTGCACAAAGCACCCTACTGCCACCTAGCTGGAGACATGTGTATTGCTCAAGCATGCCTAAAGATACTTAAGTCCCCTCAGGGGGGCTTACTCCTGTTCCTTTTTTTGTTTGAAATTCTCTTGAGAACCTGATATGTATTTCTTTGCACAATGCACCCTACTGCCACCTAGCTGGAGACGTGCGTATCACTCAAGCATGCCTAAAGACACTTAAGTAACCCTCAGCGGGGCCTACTCCTCTGTTTCTTTTTTTATTTGAAATTCTCTTGAGAACCTGATATGTATTTCTTTGCACAAAGCACCCTACTGCCACCTAGCTGGAGACGTGCGTATCACTCAAGCATACCTAAAGACACTTAAGTCCCCTCAGGGGGGCCTACTCCTCTGTTTCTTTTTTTATTTGAAATTTTCTTGAGAACCTGATATTTATTTATTTGAATAAAGCACCCTACTGCCACCTAGCTGGAGACGTGCATATCGCTCAATCATGCCTAAAGACAGTTAAGTCCCTTCAGGGGGGCCTACTCCTCTGTTTATTTTTTTGTTTGAAATTCTGTTGAGAACCTGATATTTATTTATTTGCACAAAGCACCCTACTGCCACCTAGCTGGAGACGTGCATATCGCTCAAGCATGCCTAAAGACACTGAAGACCCCCCCAGTGGGGCCTATTCCACTCTATGTGCCCTGCGATTGGCTGGCAACCAGTCCAGGGTTTACCCCACCTTTTGCCCCAAGTCAGCTGGGATAGGCTCCAGCTTCCCCGTCACTCTAATAAGGACAAGCGATATAGGAAATTTATGGATGCTTTGAGAGTCCAATAATTCACTGGATGTTGGACTAGAATGTACCGTTTGGTCTCCTGGGAACTCCTAAAAATTAATTGTAAGTCCAGTAAGGAGTTTGTGTACATTTTTTATGTGTCGTACCCTTAAAATGTTTCTGCCACTTTTAGGAACATATTTGTTTAACTTTTGGGTCCTCTAAGAAACCATTAAATTCTAAGTTAGACTTAGATTTAGAAACACTTTATTGATCCACAAGGGAAATTGTTCCACACAGTAGCTCAGTTTCAAAGGATGGAAAGGATATTGCAGGTATGAAGTAGACTAAAAATGTACCATAGTATTTATACCATAGTTAATGATTTGCAAAAAAAATGAAGTTTCTCAGATCGAACATTAAATATATTTTTCTCGCAGTCTATTTAATTGAATATAAGTTAAAAATGATTTGCAAATCATTGCATTCTGTTTGTATTTACGATTTACACAACTTGCTAACTTCACTGGTTTTGGGTTTTGTACATTTAGGGCGATATTGTCTTGGACCTGGGGTGGTACCTTGAAAAGTTCTGATTTTATTGATAATTATACAACTTGGGAACATACTGCAACATGTTTGTACTAGAAAAGTCATAAACTGTTACCTTCAAGTCCAATATTTTGGCATTAGGTGGTATATGTGTGTAGATCTCTGGGTACTATAAAGGTACCAGGGGTTACCTTATAATCCAATTGGGGGGTATAGGTAAATTATTGTAGTTTTATACCGTCAAATACCGTCTTGGGACTAGAGAGATACTCTGAAAAGTTCTGTTTTTATTGATAATTATACAACTTGGGAACATACTGCAACATGTTTGTACTAGAAAAGTCATAAACTGTTACCTTAAAGTCCAATATTTTGGCATTAGGTGGTATATGTGTGTACATCTCTGGGTACTTAAAGGTACCAGCGGTTACCTTGTAGTCCAATTGGGGGGTATAGGTAAATGATTGTAGTTTTATACCGTCGAATACCATCTTGAGACTAAGGAGATACTCTGAAAAATTGGGTTTTTATTGATAATTATACAACTTGGGAACATACTGCAACATGTTTGTGATAGAAAAGTCATAAACTGTTACCTTAAAGTCCAATATTTAGCCTTTAGGTGGTATTTGTGTATAGATCTCGGGGTACTAAAAAGGTACCAGCGGTTACCCTGTAGTCCAATTGGGGGGCTTAAAGTCCAATATTTAGCCTTTAGGTGATATTGTGTATAGATCTCGGGGTACTAAACAGGTACCAGCGGTTACCCTGTAGTCCAATTGGGGGGCTTAAAGTCTAATATTTAGCCTTTAGGTGGTATTTGTGTATAGATCTCGGGGTACTAAAAAGGTACCAGCGGTTACCCTGTAGTCCAATTGGGGGGTAAAGGTAAATGATTGCAGTTTTAGGAGAATACTGTCTGGGGACTAGGGTGATGCCCTGAAAAGTTCCACTTTTATTGACTCTTTTACAACGTGGGAACACACATTCAGCTCTACGGCTCGAGAAAACACAGCAGTAGTCAAATTTAAGTCCAATAATTATCAGAATGTTGAATCACAAGGTTGAATTAGGTCCTGACGTTGAGCAATTCGAACTTAGCGTTGAAACAACATGCTTTTTGACAAAGTTGATTAAATATCAGGTTGTGACATGGATTTGACCATTGAAATATGGTCATTTTTCCACCGACAACGTGGATCCAACAACGTGGATCTAGACATCAACGTTGTCTCAATTTACAAGCATGACTATTTTAGAACATTGTTTCAAAGTCTGTTTTAAAGGACATGTGTGCATAATCAACGTTGTATCAATGTCTTGTGACTGCTGGGTTAGCGTAAATCTAGAGGTTATTTGTCTTGACATGGCGGTGATACCAGGAAAAAAAAAATCTTGTTTTCTTGATAATTGTACAAATTGGGAACATACTGTTACATTTTTTCTGCAAGAAAAGGTACAAACTGTCACCTTTAAGTCCAATAATTTGATATTAGGTGATAGATGTGTTTAGAACTAGGGGTACTATTAAGGGTACTAATGGTTACCTTGAATTAGTGTGGTTTTAGGGGAACAATGTTTAGGCACCAGGTTATGATATATATTAACTTTTATTGACAATTTTGGCTGGAGAACAGATAACAGTGGTTACGCTGAAGTCCAATAACTAGCCGAAATGTGGTAAATTTGTGTCGAGCTTGGGGTATTACGTCTTGGCATGAGGGCGATACCCTGAAATGTTCTGCTTGTATTGACACTTCTACAACTTGGGAACATATACGTGTCATTTTGCTCCTGGAAAACGGACAACCGGTTACCTGAAAGGCCAACAAATAGCCCTGAAATGGTAAGTTAGTGGCGATCTTGGGTATTAGGTCTTGGTATGAGGGTAATAACCTGACAAGTTCTGCTTTCATCGATAATTTTACAATGTGGCAACATATTGTACGTTTGTGGTGCTAGAAAATGTACAAACTTTCAGCTTATAGTCCAATAATTGACCCTCAGGTGGTAGATGTGTGTAGATCTATTCTACGGATACTAGTATGGGTACCAACGGTTACCCGGAAGTCCAGAAAAGTAGTTGGTAAATTAGTGTAGTTTTAGAGGAACTATGTTTTGGCACTAGGGTGATAACCTGAAAATATTTTGATTTACAATTTTACAACTTGGGAACATATTTTCAGCTTTTTGGCTTGAGAAAAGGAATTAGTAATTATGCTGAAGTCCAATAATTAGCAGAACTGTGGTAAATTTGTGTCGATCTAAGGGTAAAATTTCTTGGCATAAGGGTGATCCCTCTGAAATGTTATGTTTTTATTGACACGTTTATAGGATTGTACCGATACCATTAATGTATATAAATAGTTTTTTGATACTTTGATACTTTTCAAAATAAAGGGAACTACAAAAAATATGTCAATATCGGCTTTATTTTACCAGAAAATCTTACTATTCATTTAAACATATGTTTCCTATTTCACCCAAAAAAACACATTTTAGAAGGTTAAAATATAAATCAAAATGCATGAAATAAATACTTTTCTTACTGCACTCAAAGAACAATTTACAATTTTCCATATTACATATAGTCTGCCATGATCAAGGATTAGGTTAGAATATAATAATAAAGCATGATTGACATTATATTAAATGCTTCATGATTTACGGTTGCCACTCTTGGTCTATGCTTTAAAAAAAATACAATCATTAAATACTAAAAACAAAATTATTGCTAAATGTACACAAATAAGCCATGTAGCAGGTAAAACACACTTTTGTTAAAGATAAAACACAAATTGACAAAACAAAATTCAGTAATTTCACTTGCATTAGTTTACACTAATTGGGCAGTTTTTGACTCTGCTAATAATTGGCATCCAGCCAAGCAGCTGTGTGCACATCTACGTATCTACACGTGCACAGCCGGGGAGCTGGTTAACTTATGACAGTAGCGTACAGTATGTGCGTTTGTGACAATGTCAACGCGTTGGCTGAGTGACGTCACTGAGTGAGTGGGCGAGTAAAGAGAGAGAGGTAGAGTGCGCACTGCGTAGTAGAGTGATGAACGCTTCCGGTTGTGTCCTGCAAAACTAATAATAAAGCAAAACCAGATTGTCACGAATCGGCGGCCTCGTCATTCTGACCCGAAAGCGTAGCCGACCTATTGCCGGGTAAAGTAAAGGGTGTTACCCCTGACGAAAACAACGAGTCTGCACCGGAGCCGAACAGCAGGAAAGGTGTAACAACTACATTATTACTTATCACTTATTGTGCAGATCTGAATGCTTGTTACTTAAATGTTTACCCAAGTTTGACGCAAAAGGTGTTAATACTAATCACCACATTTGGCGAGGCATGTTTTAAAGAAACACTGTTTAAAGTGTCACCTTTATCAAATACCTCCATATTGCACTTCACACACCCTCTTTATCAACCAGTAGAATTGTAGTTTTTTTGACCATTCTTCCTCCCTACAATGTTTTTGCTTGTTTTCACTCAACATCATACGCCTCGGCACTGTACGTCACCGCCGCACGGCAGCATGCGGATGAAAAAGCAATAACGGCATTTTTCAGAGGCAGTATAGTACCGTTTTTTAATTGATTAGTACCGCACAACCCTACACTTTTACAACTCGGGACTAACTTGTGTCGTTTTTGCTCCTGGAAAACGTGCAACCTGTTACCTTAAAAGGTCAATAAGTAGTTTTAAAATGGTAAATTTGGTATTATGTCTTGGCATGAGGGTGATTCTCCTTTTATTGACACTTCTACAACTTATCAACATACATGTGTCATTTTGCTGCTGGAAAATGTACTAATTGTTACCTTAAAGGCCAGTAAATAGTCCTGAAATGGTAAATTAGTGTCAGTCTTGTGTTATTACTGTGCTGTATTTATTAGCATAAAGGGGAAACCCTAAAACTTGTCCCGACGAAATGTGTCCCGTGAAAAAACGTCCGACCAGATCACTCTAATAACTAAAGTTCCTTGGGTGAATAATATGAACTCACTACACCGGTATGTTTTAGCGCTTTCATGGCGAGTTTACTGACAGATATAAGTAAGAACTTTACACTACTTTATATTAGAAATGGCAACAGCGGAGGCTGAATGTCCCATAACAAGAAGATAGAGAAAAAGAAGAAGCTTATCGACTACAAAGGCGGACACGCACAAATTTTCAGGACTTAAGTAGATCCCAAATACAGTTCAGCAGGTATTAGAAGGTAAGAAAAGTTTATTTTGCATAATATTGCGAAACAAAACGCCAGATAATACTTCTTACCTTATACACACACCATAATAATACTCCTATGTTGAAGCACAGTACAATCCATCAAGCGGTGCGGCTTCATAGCTTACCAAAGTCATACTAAAACATTTTGATAGATTTTTTGAGCGCCGTGTGTAATGTTCTATATTTTCAATGGAACATATAACATGTTGGTGTTGTTGAGTCACATCGCAGTCTACACGTATCCCTTATGTGTGACTGCCATCACATTGCAGTCTACATGTATCTCTTATATGTGACTGCCATCACATTGCGGTCTACATGTATCTCTTATGTGCGACTGCCATCATATTGCAGTCTACATGTATCTCTTATGTGTGACTGCCACCATATTGCAGTCGACACATATCTCTTATGTGTGACTGCCATCATATTGCAGTCTACACATATCTCTTATGTGCGACTGCCATCACATTGCAGTCTACATGTATCTCTTATGTGTGACTGCCATCATATTGCAGTCTACATGTATCTCTTATGTGTGACTGCCATCATATTGCAGTCGACACATATCTCTTATGTGTGACTGCCATCATATTGCCGTCTACCGGTATATATTATGTGTGACTGCCATCATATTGCAGTCTACACGTATCTCGTATGTGTGACTGCCATCATATTGCCGTCTACCGGTATATATTATGTGTGACTGCCATCATATTGCAGTTGACACATATCTCTTATGTGTGACTGCCATCATATTGCCGTCTACCGGTACATCTTATGTGTGACTGCCATCATATTGCAGTCGACACATATCTCTTATGTGTGACTGCCATCATATTGCCGTCTACCGGTATATATTATGTGTGACTGCCATCATATTGCAGTCTACACGTATCTCGTATGTGTGACTGCCATCATATTGCGGTCTACATGTATCTCTTATGTGTGACTGCCATCATATTGCAGTCTACATGTATCTCTTATGTGTGACTGCCATCATATTGCAGTCGACACACATCTCTTATGTGTGACTGCCATCATATTGCCGTCTACCGGTATATATTATGTGTGACTGCCATCATATTGCCGTTTACCCGTATCTTTTATGTGTGACTGCCCTCATATTGCAGTCGACACACATCTCTTATGTGTGACTGCCATCATATTGCCGTCTACCGGTATATCTTATGTGTGACTGCCATCATATTGCCGTCTACCGGTATATCTTATGTGTGACTGCCATCATATTGCAGTCTACACGTATCTCTTATGTGTGACTGCCATCATTTTGCCGTCTACCCGTATCTCTTATATGTGACTGCCATCATATTGCAGTCCATACGTAACTCTTATGTGTGACTGCCATCATATTGCAGTCGACATGTATCTCTTATGTGTGACTGCCATCTACTGGTCACACATATCATTACACCATGTACCAAATAAAATAGCTTCGAGGTCGGTAAGCGAAACCATAATTATTCCGTACATTAGGCGCACCGGGTTATAAGGCGCACTGTCGAGTTTTTTAAATTTTAATAATGGATTTTAGGTGTGCCTTATAGTCCGTGTGTTATTTTGTTCTTGGAAAATGTGCAATAA
Source organism: Entelurus aequoreus (assembly GCF_033978785.1). Classification (NCBI taxonomy): domain Eukaryota; kingdom Metazoa; phylum Chordata; class Actinopteri; order Syngnathiformes; family Syngnathidae; genus Entelurus; species Entelurus aequoreus. The sequence continues at coordinate 10,512,909 of NC_084736.1, read as the reverse complement.
ATAGCCTTAAAATGGTAAATTTGTGTCAAAACTTGCAAGCAAACATGATTGCTATATCGCCGGCAAAATATCACATTATATTATATTGCAAGTTACTCAGGCCTACTAAATAAATCAACACAATAACGCGTGCACAAAGCCGTGCGTGTCATTTAAATACAAAGTAGATAGTTTCATACCGTGGTAGTCCTTTTTAATCCCATTGTCTCTTTAATCCTCTACAGGATGTCCAACCTGTTTCTTGGCATCTGACATCCTGTTTTACAAAAGTTGAGCGAATGCTCTTTCCTACCAGTGTGTGTGTGTGTGTGTGTGTGTGTGTGTGTGTGTGTGTGTGTGTGTGTGTGTGTGTGTCTACGCCGCCTTTCATCAGCCGCTAATGCAGCTGACATTCACTCTGACTGCAGCTTTATTAGCCCCCCCCCCAAAAAAGAAGCTTATTTATCATTTGCAGTGTTTGTGTGGTAAAAGGACAAGAAAAAAAAAAAAAAAATCAATTTGAGGGTTCGTCCGTGGTCAGTCGGTCACGGCTCACTCGGAGGCCGCCGGCGCATAATGATGTCGGACCGTGGGAATTCTACCTTTTTGCTAATGGGAGTCGATGAGAGCGTCTCGGTGCTGGTCCAGCATCTGTTTCCGCGCCTTGGATTTTTTTTTTACCGGCGGCGTCGTCGAGCTTCTGTTTGGTGCTCGACGACAAATACGATAACATTAGGTGTGCTTGGGAGTTGAATGCACCATCAAAATAAAGAAATATCTATTTCTGCATGGGTCACGTCATGAGAATCATGTCCTCTGCAGTGGACATTTGTGTTTTGCATAACAGGGCTGTTTTTTGTCCCCCAAATTCGGGAACTCACGTCCACTGCAGAGGACGTTGAGAAATGTGTGTGCTTCTCAATTATTGCAATTAACACGATATAAAATATCACAAATATGAAATATGAACTAAAATGTCTAAACTGCATCGCTTCCGGAAAGTATTTCACTTTTTTTTTCACATTTTGTGATGTCACAGCCTTATTCCAAAATGGAATACTTTCATGTTGTCCTCAAAATTCTACACACAATACCCCATAATGGCAATGTTAAAAAATACTTTTTTAATTTTGCAAAATATTAAGACAAAAATCACATATACATAAGTATTCACAGCCTTTTAAACTTAGACTTCCTTTTTATTTCCAAAATGGAATACTTTCATGTTGTCCTCAAAATTCTACACACAATACCCCATAATGGCAATGTTAAAAAGTACTTTTTTAATTTTGCAAAATATTAAAACAAAAATCACATATACATAAGTATTCACAGCCTTTTAAACCTAGACTTCCTTTTTATTTCCAAAATGGAATACTTTCATGTTGTCCTCAAAATTCTACACACAATGCCCCATAATGGCAATGTTAAAAAGTACTTTTTTAATTTTGCAAAATATTTAAACAAAAATCACATATACATAAGTATTCACAGCCTTTTAAACTGAGACTTCCTTTTTATTTCCAAAATGGAATACTTTCATGTTGTCCTCAAAATTCTACACACAATACCCCATAATGGCAATGTTAAAAAATACTTTTTTTAATTTTGCAAAATATTAAAACAAAAATCACATATACATAAGTATTCACAGCCTTTTAAACTTAGACTTCCTTTTTATTTCCAAAATGGAATACTTTCATGTTGTCCTCAAAATTCTACACACAATACCCCGTAATGGCAATGTTAAAAAATATTTTTTTAATTTTGCAAAATATTAAAACAAACATCACATATACATAAGTATTCACAGCCTTTTAAACTGAGACTTCCTTTTTATTTCCAAAATTGAATACTTTCATGTTGTCCTCAAAATTCTACACACAATACCCCATAATGGCAATGTTAAAAAGTACTTTTTTAATTTTGCAAAATATGAAAACAAACACAGCCTTTTAAACTTAGACTTCCTTTTTATTTCCAAAATGGAATACTTTCATGTTGTCCTCAAAATTCTACACACAATACCCCATAATGGCAATGTTAAAAAATACTTTTTTAATTTTGCAAAATATTAAAACAAAAATCCCATATACATAAGTATTCACAGCCTTTTAAACTTAGACTTCCTTTTTATTTCCAAAATGGAATAATTTCATGTTGTCCTCAAAATTCTACACACAATACCCCATAATGGTAATGTTAAAAAGTACTTTTTTAATTTTGCAAAATATTTAAACAAAAATCACATATACATAAGTATTCACAGCCTTTTAAACGTAGACTTCCTTTTTATTTCCAAAATGGAATACTTTCATGTTGTCCTCAAAATTCCACACACAACACCCCATAATGGCAATGTTAAAAAGTACTTTTTTAATTTTGCAATATATTAAAACAAAAATCACATATACATAAGTATTCACAGCCTTTTAAACTTAGACTTCCTTTTTTATTTTCATTCAAATTTGAACTTTACAGTACAGATAAGAACAACATTTAATTGCATTAGCTCATGGTAGTGCAGGATAAAAAAGCAATAAGGTGCAGATGTAAATAAATAGATTACTGTACAGATACATATATTGCACTTTTGTATATGCATCCACGTTTATGGATGTATGTTATATTTTCTTTATATTCCTCATGTCGCCTTTTAAATGACAATGCATTGTTCTTTACAGCATATTACTGTAAATTGGGAAAAAACTACTACTGTTTTTTGCGTTAAAATTCTGTTAACTGAGCTGCCAGTTTTTGACTGTAAAATCTACGGTTGTATTTTACGGTAGAAAAACTGGCAGGTAAGTTGCCAGGATAAAAAAATAACTTGTACTGTTTTTCCATTAACAATATAATGTTGTAAAAAAACAATGTACATTTTCCACAAAAATTCGGGTAACTAATCTGCCAGCTTTTTCCGTAAACTCCCTCCCCCCAAAAAACAGTGGTACCATTTTTCCATTTACCGTAAAATTTGGTTAAAAAAAAAAAAACACTATTTTGCGGTAACATTTTGTAAATGTAAAGTTTTTACTGTAAAATCGACAGTCTACTTTAATAGTATCCAATATTGCAACAAATATTACAACATATTATCATGCTTTCCAAACATGTTTTTGTCTAAATAAAAATAAACAAAAATACTTAACTTTACAGCAAACTACCCATCAAATGAATAAAAATTACAATACATTTTACGTTGTTCTTTACAGCATATTACTGTAAATTGAAAATTAATTAAAATTCGGTTGACTGAGCTGCCAGTTTTGACTGTAAAATCTATGGTTGTTGTTTTTTTTAAAATTTGTTTTTACGGTACAAAAACTGGTAGCTAAGTTGCCATAATAACAAAATAACTTTTACTGTTTTTCCATTAACAATATAATGTTGTAAAAAACAATGTACATTTTCCACAAAAATTCTGGTAACTAGGCTGGCAGCTTTTTCCGTAAACCCCCCCCTCCCCAAAAAACAGTGGTACTGTTTTTCCATTTACCGTAAAAAGTTGTAAAAAATATAAAAAAAAAACACTATTTTACAGTAACATTTTGTGAATGTAAAGTTTTTACTGTAAAATCGACAGTCTACTTTAATAGTATCTAATATTGCAACAAATATTACAGTATATTATCCTGCTTTCCAAATATGTTATTGTCTAAATAAAAATAAACAAAAATACTTACCTTTACAGCAAACTACCCATCAAATTAATAAAAATGACATTTTTCTTTACAGCATATTTCTGTACATCGAAAAAAAAAATACAGTTTTTTGCCTTAAAATTTAGCTGACTGAGCTGCCAGTTTTTGACTATAAAATCTACAGTTGTTTTTAACGGTGTATTACTGTAAATGGAAAGACGGTACATTTGTTTTTAGTGTAGAAAAACTGGCAGCTAAGTTGCCAGAATATTTTTATTTTTTACTGTTTTTCCATTAACAATATAATGCTATAACAACAGCTTCCGTAAACCCCCTCCCATTAAAAACAGTGGTACCGTTTTTCCATTTACCGTAAAATGTTGTAAACAATATAAAAACCCCCACTATTTTACAGTAACATTTTGTTAATGTAAAGTTTTTACTGTAAAATCAACAGTCTACTTTAATAGTATCCAATATTGCAAAAAATATTACAGTATATTATCATACTTTCCAAACATGTTTTTGTCTAAATAAAAATACTTAACTTTACAGCAAACTACCCATCAAATTAAGAAAAATTACAATACATTTTACAGTGTTCTTTACAGCATATTAAATTAAAAGTAAATTGAAAAAAAAAGCTACTACTCTTTTTTTTTTGGGGTAAAATTCTGTTGCCTGAGCTGCCAGTTTTCGACTGTAAAATCTACGGTTGTTGTTTTTAACGGTGTATTACTGTAAATGGAAAGACGGTACATTTGTTTTTACGGTAGAAAAACTGGCAGCTAAGTTTCCAGAATAACAAAATCACTTTTACTGTTTTTCCATTAACAATATAATGTTGTAAAAAACAATGTACATTTTCCACAAAAATTCTGACAACTAAGCTGCCAGCTTTTTAAGTAAACTCCCTCCCCCAAAAAACAGTGGTACTGTTTTCCATTTACCGTAAAATGTTGTAAAAAACCCCAAAAAACATTATATTTTACAGTAAAATTTTGTAAATGTAAAGTTTTTACTGTAAAATCGACAGTCTACTTTAATAGTATCCAATATTGCAACAAATATTACAGTATATTATCATGCTTTCCCAACATGTTTTTGTCTAAATAAAAATCAACAAAAATACTTAACTTTACAGCAAACTACCCATCAAATTAATAAAAATTACAATACATTTTACGTTGTTCTTTACAGCATATTACTGTAAATTGAAAATTAATGAAAATTCGGTTGACTGAGCTGCCGGTTTTTGACAGTAAAATCTATGGTTGTTGTTTTTTTTAAATTTGTTTTTACGGTACAAAAATTGGCAGCTAAGTTGCCATAATAACAAAATAACTTGTACTGTTTTACCAATAACAATATAACGTTGTAAAAAACAATGTACATTTTCCACAAAAATTCTGGTAACTAAGCTGGCAGCTTTTTCCGTAAACCCCCCCCCCCCCCTTCCCCAAAAAACAGTGGTACTGTTTTTCCATTTACCGTAAAAAGTTGTTAAAAATATTTAAAAAAAACACTATTTTCGGTAACATTTTGTGAATGTAAAGTTTTTACTGTAAAATTGAGAGTCTACTTTAATAGTATATAATATTGCAACAAATATTACAGTATATTATCATGCTTTCCAAACATGTTATTGTCTAAATAAAAATCAACAAAAATACTTAACTTTACAGCAAACTACCCATCAAATTAATAAAAATGACATTTTTCTTTACAGCATATTTCTGTACATCGAAAAAAAAATACAGTTTTTTGCCTTAAAATTTTGCTGACTGAGCTCTCAGTTTTTGACAATAAAATCTACAGTTGTTTTTAACAGTGTATTACTGTAAATGGAAAGATGGTACATTTGTTTTTATTGTACAAAAACTGGCAGCTATGTTGCCAGAATACATTTTTTTTTTTACTGTTTTTCCATTAACAATATAATGCTGTAAAAAGCAATGTAAATTTAACAAAAACATTCTGGCATTTTCCGTAAACCCCCCCTAAAAAACAGTGGTACTGTTTTTCCATTTACCGTAAAATATTGTAAAAAAAACAAAAAAACACTATTTTACAGTAACATTTTGTGAATGTACATTTTTTACTGTAAAATCGACAGTCTACTTCAATAGTATCCAATATTGCAACAAATATTACAGTATATTATCATGCTTTCCAAACATGTTATTGTCTAACTAAAAATAAACAAAAATACTTAACTTTACAGCAAAGTACCCATCAAATTAATAAAAATAAAATTTGATGTTGTTCTTTACAGCATATTACTGTGAATTGAAAAAAACTACTACCTTTTTTTTCGTTAAAATTTTGTTGACTGAGCTGCCAGTTTTTGACTGTAAACTACCCATCAAATTAATAAAAATGACAATACATTTTACGGTGTTCTTTACAGCATATTACTGTAAATTGAGAAAAAAACTACTACTGTTTTTTGCGTAAACATTTTGTTGACTGAGCTGCCAGTTTTTGACTGTAAAATATACGGTTGTTCTTTTTAATGGTGTATTACTGTAAATGGAAAGACGGTACATTTGTTTTAACGGTACAAAAACTTGCAGCTAAGTTGCCAGAATTAAAAAATAACTTGTACTGTTTTTCCATTAACAATATAATGCTGCAATGTAAATTTAACACAAAAATTCTTTGTGAATGTTAAGTTTTTACTGTAAAATCGACATTCTACTTTAATAGTATCCAATATTGCAACACATATTATATATTATAATGCTTTCCAAACATGTTTTTGTCTAAATAAAAATAAACAAAAATACTTAACTTTGTAGCAAACTACCCATCAAATTAATAAAAATGACAATACATGTTACGTTGTTCTTTACAGCCAGAATAAAACTTTTTTTTTTTTACTGTTTTTCCATGAACAATATCATGTTGTAAAAAACAATGTAAATTTAACACAACAATTCTGGTAACTAAGCTGCCAGCTTTTTCCTTTTTATGTTGTTCTTTACAGCATATTACTGTACATTGAATAAAAATACTACCAGTTTTTGTGTTAAAATTCTGTTGACTGAGCTGCCAGTTTTTGACTGTAAAATCTACGGTTGTTGTTTTTAACGGTGTATTACTGTAAATGGAAAGACGGTACATCTGTTTTTACGGTAGAAAAACTGTCAGCTAAATTGCCAGAATAAAAAAAAAAACTTGTGCTCTTTTTCCATTAACAATATCATGTTGTAAAAAACAAAGTAAATTTAACACAAAAAACAACAACAAAAAAAACTGTGGTATTGTTTTTCCATTTACCGTGAAATGTTGTAAAAAAAAACAAAAAACATTTTTACGGTAAAATTTTTTAAATGTAAAGTTTTTACTGTAAAATCGACAGTCTACTTTAATAAATCCAATATTGCAACAGATATTACGGTCTATCATGCTTTCCAAACATGTTTTTATCTAAATAAAATACTTAATTTTACAGCAAACTACCCATCAAATTAATAAAAATGAAATTTTACGATGTTCTTTACAGCATATTACTGTAAAAAAAAAATACTACTGTTTTTGCGTTAATTTTGTTGACTGAGCTGCCAGTTTTTGACTGTAAAATCTATGGTTGTTGTTTTTAACAGTGTATTGCTGTAAATTGAAAAACGGTACATTTGTTTTTAGGGTAAAAAAACTGGCAGCTAAGTTGCCAGAATAAAAAAATAAAAAAAATAATCGTACTGTTTTTCCATTAACAATATAATGTTGTAAAAAACAATGTCAATTTAACACAAAATCTACCAAAATACAGTGGTACTGTTTTTCCATTTACCGTAAAATGTTGTAAAAACAAAACAAACAAAAAAAACACTATATTTTACAGTAAAATTTTGTACATGTAAAGTTGTTACTGTAAAATCCACAGTCTACTTAAAACAATTTATATAATAAAAAATCAAATTCAGATGCAAATTCATGCATTATTTACTGTTACAAGCGGCCCCCTGAGGGCACGATGTGGCCCCCAATTAAAACAAGTTTGACATCCCTGCTTTAATCAATCAAATCAAATCAACTTTATTTATAAAGCACATTTAAAATTGACCACAGGGGTGAGCCAAAGTGCGGTACAATGGGCAGGTTAAAAGATGGATGGATATCACTCAGTGTTAAAAGCCATGGAATAAAAGTATGTTTTTAAGAGAGATTTAAAAACAGGAAGAGAGGAGGCTTGTCGAACACTAAGAGGTAGGTCGTTCCAGAGCTTGGGAGCAGCAGCGGCGAAAGCTCTGTCACCTCTAAGCTTCAGCCTTGTGTCAGGGACCGTCAGTAGCAGCTGATCGGCTGATCTTAGGGATCGGGTGGGGCAGTCAGGCTGAAGGAGGTCGGAGAGATATGTTGGCGCGAGGTTGTTTAGACATTTAAAAACAAATAAAAGGTGTTTAAAATTGATTCGGTAACGCACAGGGAGCCAGTGAAGGGACGCTAATATAGGGGTGATGTGCTCACGTCTGCGGGTCTGTGTTAGCATCACATTACAAAAGCAGAAAAAAAACGTGTTGTCATGAGAACGACAAATAATATTCGTAAATGATGCATTTCTAAATCTCCTCTTGGCCTAACACGCTATAAACGCATGTGGGATTAAGACCGCTGACAGATGTTTTGCCGCCATTTGACATTGGCGCCGGTCAAGCAAACTTGCCGTTAATTTGAGGCGCCAACACCTGCTGCACACTTGGACGCCTACGAGGAGCCAACTATCGGGGAGCGGCAAGGAGGTGATTTATCAGGCGTTATCTATGGAGGGAGCGTGTGGGCTGGGTCACTTTGAAAGAAGAGAGAAGCGGAATACAGCAGGAAAAACCTGCAAGAAAGTGAAATTTGATGTTATTTAATTCTCCTAATTCTATCACAATAGTAAGTCTTAACTCCCTGGAGCTTTTTCTAAAATGTATGAAAATGGAAAAAGATGAGGGAGAAATATACATTTTGTTTTAATATATTTTCTATAGGAGGACAAACATGACACAAACCTTCCTATTTGTTAGACATCTCACTATTTATGTTAAACATGCTTCACTTATGAGAGTATTGGGCGAGCGCCGTTCTGTCCTATTTTCGGCGGTTCTTGAACCCACCAGTTTGTTTACATGTACAACTTTCTCCGACGCTGCCACAGAAAGACGTGTTTTATGCCACTCCTCCTTGGTCTCATTTTGTCCACCAAACGTTTTATACTGTGCATTAATGCACAAAAAGTGCGCTTTGTTGATGTTATTGACTTGTTTGGAGTGCTAATCGGGCATATTTGGTCAGTGCATGACTGCAAGCTAATTGATGCTAACATGCTATTTAGGCTAGCTGTATGTACATATTGAATCATTATGCCTCGTTTGTAGGTATATTTGAGCTCATTTAATTTCCTTTACTTATGTTCTCTGTGTATTTAATTTATGTTTGCATGTCACATGACACATTATCTGTATGTAATATCAGCTGCATTTAGGATAGTTGTTTGTGTGCTATGTTGTTCCAGACCACAGCAAACATTACCCAGCTAGCTAAGATTGTAATAAATCTATTAAAAGAAGACAGCCTGCCGTTTCCTTTAACTTGGACACACACATCTATACTTTTGGCCATTCTAAGCCAGTAAATTCCAGGAGTTATTTCACCCTCTGAGACACCTGAGTTTTACTAATGTTTCCAAAGTTGTAAAACATTTTAAAATAAATGTAAAAATGTAAACATTTCTGTAACAAAGATTTGTTTGTCATTTTGATAGTAGGCTATTATAGATAATATAGACACTTACATCATGTGTTGCCTTCATTATAACACTTATATAAGACTTAAAGACAGATTTTAATTTTTTAAATTTTTGGTCTAATATGTGTCCAAAATGTGCACCACTACAGTGTTGGTTGTGCTATTATTTTCTGACAAATGCCCCACATGGGGGTTGCTGTTATGACACTCCCCAAGTTTAACCCCCGACAAGACTGACTTGAAATTTCTCACACAGCTCAGTGTGCCGTGCACAGAACACTAGAGGTGGGGAATCCTTATGCAGCACACAATCCAATTTGATTCAGAATCGATTTTCGATTCAAGACGATTCTTATAATATATTTGGTATGTGATAATAATAATAATAACTAGATGAGGAAATTCCTGAAGTAATTGCGTGTGAATGCTCCAATGCTGAAGTTGAACTGAAATCCTGGAATTTTTTAAAAATTGTTGAAGTAGAGCACACAATTCCCAAACAGGCTGAATATTTTAAAGCTGGAATGGTTTGAATAAAAAAATAAAAAAAATGTAGGAATTTTGGAACTTTAAAGAATGTCCCTGTTGGGGGGGGGGCGTGGCCTGCATACCTGCAGCGAAGCGGGGTGTGGCAGGACCGGCTTCGAGATTAGCGACAGGTGTGTAGACGGCCTACCTGGGTCTGATTATCTAATCACCTGTTGCTCTGTTAAAAGGCAACAGCCGGAGATTAGTTTTTGTTCAATGTTTTTAATCAAAACTTTGATATCTAAAAAAAACAATTTTCACAAATAAACTAAACAAAGTAGTTTTTTCAAATTGATTTTCTCGAAAATGATGAATCGATTTAGAATTAAACCACACATTGATCTGAATAAAATAAAATAAATATATAAATATAATAAAATAAATATATAAATAAAATAAAATACATATAAATTAAATTAAAATATTAATATCAATATACATTGTTAAATGTTTTTAATCAAAAAATGTATACCTAAAAAAAACAATTTGCACAAAAAACTAAAAAAAAATATTTTTTTCAAATTGATTCTCAAAAATTATGATTCGAATTAGAATTAATAAACCACGATTTAATCTGAAAAAAATTAAATTAAAATAAAATAAAATAATACAACAAATTAAAAAAATATATATATATATGTATATATATATATATATATATATATATATATATACATATAAATATCAATAATTATTGTTAAATGTTTTTAATCAAAAAATTGATACCTAAAAAAAAAACAATTTGTACAAATAAACTAAACAAAGTAGTTTTTTCAAATTGATTCTCAAAAATGATGAATCTATTTAGAATTAAACCACACATTGATTTGAATAAACTAAAATAAGTATATAAATATAATAAAATAAATATATAAATAAAATAAAATAAATATAAATTAAATTAAATTAAAATATTTATATCAATATACATTGTTAAATGTTTTTAATCAAAAAATGTATACCTAAAAAAAAAACAATTTGCACAAAAAAACTAAAATAAGTTTTTTCAAATCGATTCTCGAAAAATATGAATCGATTTTGAATGAATAAACCACGATTTGATCTGAATCGACTCTTGAGCACCCGTCCAGAAAACCCACTGTGACTTTAGGGTGTTTCGCCGAATCACCACAGGATTTTGTACACACCTTTTGGGTACGGACAAACACGGAGGTGTACAATTTGAGCAAGGTCGGCTAAAAAAAACACGGCCGCCGTTGAGCAAAAAAGGCTTGGCTGCTGATTGCCAAACACTTTGCGGATAGGATGTTTGAACGTGTCGTGAGATGACGCACATGGGATATTGTATCACGCCAATGGTTTATTTCAGATGGAAAGCTAATTATTATTAACACCGCAGTATAAAGGAAGGTTCATACGGTGCTTTGTGCCGTTTGGTCATCCTCAATCTGAGCCCAGATTTGCGATAGCGGTGTTGTTTTTTTTCTCCCACTTCCTCCTGTGTGTTGTGGGATTAATTAGCAATGTAGCTCTATCTTTACTGCGCACAGGAGGACTTGCAGCCAACTGGCAATTGGAATGTTTTAAAAGCCGAGCCGCCGCCGCAGCACCACCATGAGGATTCGACTCATCCGCTCTCCTGAGCATGATTCAACCTCGCGCAAGCCGACGTCACCTTTCCGCGTTACGCAATTACAGGGAAAAAAAGACCATTTCAAAATTTGCATACGCCGCATACTGTATGCAGGAGGTGTTAGGAAACACACGCCTTTATTTGAGTCGTACAAGTTTAAATGTAAACAGTATCAGAACAACACAACAGTAAACTCCACCTTTTCACATGTTAAAACGGATGCATGCAGTTTTCTGCCACGCAATTTGAAGCACATAGTATATTGGGCTCCACAACAGAAACACAACCAATGTTGGATGGACCATAAGGCGCACCAGATTACCGTATTTTCCGGACCATATGGCGCGCCGGATTATAAGGCGCACTGCCGATGAGCGGGTCTAGTCAGGTCTATTTTCATACAAAGGGCGCACCGGATTATAAGGCACATTAAAAGGGGTCACATTATGAGTTTTTTCTGGCTTATCGACTACACGGACTACAAAGGCGGACGCGCACAAATTTTCAGGACTTATGCAGATCCCAAATACACATCAGCAGGTACCAGAAGGTAAGAAAAGTTGGTTTTGCATAAAAGTGCGAAACAAAACGCCCGATAAAATAGGTGCCAGATATACACATACACACACACATATATATATATATATATATATATATATATATATATATATATATATATATATATATATATATATATATATATATATATATGTATATATATATATATATATATATATATATATATATATATATATATATATATATATATATATATATATATATATATATATATATATATATATATATATATATGTGTGTGTATATATATATATATATATATATATATATATATATATATATATATATATATATATATATATATATATATACATATATATATATATATATATATATATATATATATATATATATATATATATATATATATATATATATATATGTATATATATATATATATATATATATATATATATATACACACATATATACATATATATACATATATATATATATATATATATATATATATATATATATATATATATATATATATATATATATATATATATACATATATACATATATATATATGTATATATATATATATATATATATATATATATATATATATATATATATATATATATATATATATATATATATATATATATACATATATATATATATATATATATATGTATATATATATATATATATACATATATATATATATATATATATATATATATATATATATATATATATATATATATATATATATATATATATATATATATATATATATATATACACACATATATATACATATACATCCACACATATATATATATATATATATATATATATATATATATAAATGGATATATATATATATATATATATATATATATATATATATATATATATATATATATATATATATAAACATAATACAAACATATATATATATATATATATATAAATATTATTTATATATATGATGTATAGTTTGTACATATACACACATACATGCATACATACACACATTTACACACATTTACACACATATACACACATATACACACATATACACATTTACATACACACATACATATATATACACCTACATACAGTATAAACCCATATACATATACACATACAGTATATATTACTTGACACTGTACACAAACATATACATACATAAATAGATAGATAGATAGATAGATAGATAGATAGATAGATAGATAGATATACCGGCCCCCAGACACTTTTTCTCTAAAGTTGGCCCCCCCCGATCCAAAATGATTGCCCAGGCCTGTTTTACAGCGTGCATCTCATCCTTTTTCCACTGGCTTCTGTGGAATCACCTTCATCAGTCCTCTGAACTCGGAAGAATCCGTTCTCGTCACAACCCCCCAGCACAAGTGTCACGACCTCGCTCAAAGTCCGCGCCACCTCCAAGTGCGGGATTATCCAATTCGTACGAATATCCCGGGCGAGAAAGCGTGACCACGTCACATAATGCCGGCGGAAAGCGAGCGTTTCTCCCATCTCGCCCGACTGAATGGAAGCGCGGCGGACGCCGACGTTCGAGCCGCCGCCGTCGTAGCGTCGGAGACGTTCTATCAGTCTCTTCAATGGCTTTCACACTCTGCTGCGGAGAAGACGTAATAGAATGGAAGTCATTAAGGAATTCCACGCTAGCCTCAAACATCCCTGCAGCCATTTAGCAGCCAACGACTGTGCAAGTCCCCCCCCCCCCCAAAAAACTTTAATCTTCCATAGAACATTGGCAGTCAAGGACATTAGAGAATACTTGAGCTATACCTTTGTGTACCGCCGGAGCATTTCCGGTGTGTTTAATATTTATACGGCAGATAAATCAGGCGACGGTGAACCAGAACAAAAGTGCTATGGCGAGGTTTGCGAGCTCTAATATCTCTGTGTTATTAAAATGACATTTTAACCCCCTTGTGCAATAAAAGCTGAGGGGACCGGCCTATAAATCTCCCGGAGCGCGCCCCCTCCCTCCCTCCAGGGCTCGCATAGCGGCGTTGAGAAATGACTCATCGATAGCTTCCTGCTCCGCGGCAATTAGTCCCAAAAGTCGCCGTTTTCATTCCAGCACGGACTTTTTTATTATTAGGCTGACAAACTAGCACAGCCTTTTTCCTGGGAAATCCCACTTTTTTCCCTCACTGTGTATCCAAATCTTGTGCAAATATCTCGTCAATTAAGATACTAATAATAATAATAATGATAATAATAGATTTTATTTGTAAAAAGCACTTTATATTGAGTAAACAACCTCAAAGTGCTGCAGTGTAGTAAAAAAATAAAAATGAAAAGACAATAAAAATAAATGAAAATACAATTTAGAACAGCCAAATAGCTAGAACTAGTATGCATATATCTAAAAAAAATTATTATTTAAAAAAAAGAAGGGTTTTTAAGCCTTTTTTAAAAGCATCCACAGTCTGTGGTGCCCTCAGGTGGTCAGGGAGAGCGTTCCACAGACTGGGAGCGGCGGAGCAGAAAGCCCGGTCTCCCATTGTTCGTAGCTTTGTCCTCGGAGGTGTCGTGTGGAGGATTTGGGGGTGAGTAGTTCTTTGAGGTAGATATTAATTAATTACTTTCTTTTGTGGTGGATTGTCCAGAGCTTTAAACAGCAACAAAAGTGAATTTAGTACAAAGAGTTTATTTACCCATTATCAAGTCAGATTGAGCTGTCCATGCAGACACACAACGTCCTCCGGAGGACACACAAAAGCAATCTCTCTCGAGTTCCGGTCTCCTGCCAGTTTTATCTGTCTCTTGTGCGTCACTCCTGACGCAGATGTTTTTGCAACATCCTTGGATTCCTTAATCATACTTAAACAATCAAAACATTCTGTAGACAGGTTGGCACGACTTAATATTCACTTTTGTCCCACACCCGGGGACACAGAATAGAAGAGAAATTAAATGAGCATACATTCTTGACAGACATGGAATATAGGTCAAAGGTCAGAAATTCTACTACACTTTCTTACAATATCAACATTTAGCCGGGAGTATTGGCCGATACAGATATCGAGCCTGTACGATACCAGCATGAATCATGCATATTCTTTTTGTCAAGACGTGGATCTTGGGGTGTTGTGTTTTCCCGAAATGCAAAGGAAAGTTGGCGCGGGCAAGGCGTGAATGTAAGTACATATTTTATTTTAAACACTAACAGACTACAAAAAAAGGAAGCAAACAAAAGGCGCGCACAATGGCGGAGAACAAACTTGACTAATGAAACAAAACTTGCACAAAGGCAGAGACTATGAACAATAAACACAAACTTACTTGGCATGGAACAATGGTAGCATGAAGACACACAGGGGTGTCAGAAGTAGCATGGTACGATAGGATAAAGTCACCAGGACGATCAACAGAAACAGACAGGCTTAAATAGCAGTGACATGGTCAGTGAAAACAGGTGCGTGACTCAAAACGTGAAACAGGTGAAACTAATGGTTGCTATGGTGACAAAACAAGAGTGAAAAAGCGGGAACTGAGTGTCCAAAAACCTAACAGAACATGACTTAAACAAAACATGATCAACAGACATGACACTTTTTATTTTGTAGTGTGGAATGTAAGACAAAGGTTTGATCAAGTCAGTAGGTGTGAAAAATAATAACCATTTATACTATTTGGTACTTGAGAAATGTGCTGTTTTAAAACTGATTAAGGACACTAGCTTGTGTGCTATCGTGTGCTTAGCTGTTGCGTAGCTGCTGGCTCCTATAGCCTACCGTGTTTACCTTTTGTAAAAGGACTGATGCTTTCTTTATGATAATTGTTTTTTTTGGTGTTAAGCTCGTGATTTGAATGATGCGGACACGTTTGCTACTGGATACTTTCTAATACGCTTCTGTCTTGGAGACGTTGTATTGTGTAAGTAACATGCAACTATGATTATTTAGTACTTGACAAATATGCTGTTTTAGACCGATTAAGGACACTTATTACGTATGCCTAGCTTGTGTGCTATTGTGTGCTTAGCTGTTGTGTAGCTGCCGGCTCCTGGTAGCTTATAGCCGACCACGTTTACCTTTTGTAAAGGACTTGTGCTTTCTTTATGATAATTGTTTTTTGGCGACACCTAGTGTTAAAGTCATGACGCATTAATTTTGAATGAAGGGATGTCTTACTTTGGCCAAAAATAGAACAAACACATTCTTAAAATATTACAATAAAAATCTAGATAGGTAAAGTTTAGATCCATTAAGGAAAGAAGAAAGTAAACATATGTTTATAACTGAATACATTTACATATGCATAATTATTATTATTATTATTATTTTTTAATGAATCAAGTAACGTTTATGACAACCTTTTTCCAAAACACAATATAGAATAGAATAGAATAGAATAGAATAGAATAGAAATTCAGCACCACAGTTCGCTCACAATAGACAATAAACACTTAGGTATTTTTTACATGTGAATATTATAAATACAGTCTATTATACAGTATTATTCACATGTGAATAATATAAATACAGTCTAGTATACAGCATTATTCACATGTGATTAATATAAATACAGTCTATTATACAGCATTATTCACATGTGAATAATATAAATACAGTCTATTATAAAGCATTATTCACATGTGAATGATATAAATACAGTCTATTATACAGCATTATTCACATGTGAATAATATATATACAGTCTATTATACAGCATTATTCACATGTGAATAATATAAATACAGTCTATTATACAGCATTATTCACATGTGAATAATATAAAAACAGTCTATTATACAGCATTATTCACATGTGAATAATAAAAAAACAGTCAATTATTCAGCATTATTCACATGTGAATAATATAAATACAGTCTATTATACAACATTGTTCACATGTGAATAATATAAATACAGTCTATTATACAGCATTATTCACATGTGAATAATATAAATACAGTCTATTATACAGCATTATTTACATGTGAATAATATAAATGCAGTCTATTATACAGCATTATTCACAAGTGAATAGTATAAATACAGTATATTATACAGCATTATTTACATGTGAATAATATACATACAATATATTATACAGCATTATTCACATCTGAATAATATAAATACCGTCTATTATACAGCATTATTCACATGTGAATAATATACATACATTCTATTATACAGCATTATTCACATGTGAATAATATAAAAACAGTCTATTATACAGCATTATTCACATGTGAATAATATAAATACAGTCTATTATACAGCATTATTCACATGTGAATAATATAAAAACAGTCTATTATACAGCATTATTTACATGTGAATAATATAAATGCAGTCCATTATACAGCATTATTCACATGTGAATAATATAAATACAGTCTATTATACAGCATTATTCACATGTGAATAATATAAATACTTTCTAGTATACAACATTATTCACATGTGAATGATATAAATACAGTCCATTATACAGCATTATTCACATGTAAAATAATATAAATGCAGTCTATTATACAGCATTATTCACATGTGAATAGTATAAATACAGTCCATTTTACAGCATCATTCACATGTGAAAAATATAAATGCAGTCTATTATACAGCATTATTTACATGTGAATAATATACATACAATCTATTATACAGCATTATTCACATCTGAATAATATAAATACAGTCTATTATACAGCATTATTCACATGTGAATAATATAAATACAGTCTATTTTACATAATTATTCACATGTGAATAATAGAAATACAGTCTATTATACAGCATTAGTCACATGTGAATAATAGAAATAACTTCTACTTTACAGCATTATTCACATGTGAATAATATAAATACAGTCTAGTATACAGCATTATTCACATGTGAATAATATAAATAAAGTCTATTATACAGCATTATTCACATGTGAATAATATAAATACAGTCCGTTATACAGCATTTTTCACATGTGAATAATAAAAAACAGTCAATTATACAGCATTGTTCACATGTGAATAATATAAATACAGTCTATTATACAGCATTATTCACATGTGAATAATATACAAACAGTCTATTATACAGCATTATTCACATGTGAATAATATAAATGCAGTCTTTTATACAGCATTGTTCACATGTGAATAATATAAATACAGTCTATTAATCAGCATTATTCACATGTGAATAATATAAATACAGTCTATTATACAGCATTATTCACATGTGAATAATATAGATACAGTCTATTATACAGCATTATTCACATGTGAATAATATAAATACAGTCTATTATACAGCATTATTCACATGTGAATAATATAAATAGTCTCTTATAGATTATTATGCACATGTGAGTAATATAGTCTATTATACAGCATTATGCACATGTGAATAATATAAATACATTATACATTTACAGTACATCCAATCCAATACACTTTATTTGTACAGCACATTTACACAACAAGAATGTTTCCAAAGTGCTGCACAGCCATGTTAAAAACAGTATTAAAAACAATATTAAAAGCAATATTATGCTCCACCAATGACTGAATAAAAACAAAAAATAAATGAATAGAAAACCAATATAAAAACAATATAAAAAATAAATATGATTAAAAAACGATTTCAAAGGGTAAAACCAATTAAAACAGTAAAATAGAAATCAAAATGTATAAAAAAAAACACATGTACAGTCAAAAGGAACATATGCATTATACAGATAGATCCATATAGAATGTGAGATATAACAGGATAATGCATACATTTTTATCATATTTTTTCAAAACGCTTACAAATAAGTGAGACCCCAAAAATGTACCTCAAAAAAGTCCCTGGGACCCCATCAAGTGTGTAATCAAATTCCTATCGCCAACACTGATGGATTATTAGACTTTATTGATCCACGAGGGAAATTGTTCCACACAGTAGCTCAGTTACAAAGGATGGAAATGATAATTCACACAAGGGCACATAAAGAGGGCAAAAACAAAAAGGTATAAAGCAGACTAAAGATGTACCATAGTACAAATACAAAATAACATATGTAATATTTACATATTATATATACAGTATATAATATATACTGATATATTATATAATTATATTGTTGCCTGCAAAACAGCAGCAGGCGGCTGTGGCCTGCGGGCCGGTTCTAATACTAATCAAATCTCATCCCGTGGGCCATAGATCATTCATTTGTGGGCCGGATCTGGCCAGTGGGCCTCGACTTTGACACCCAGGAGTCATATGATGTGATCCTGCAACAAGCTGTTACAAAAATTCAAAATAGTTTCCTATACAAATTGTGTAACGAGGCTATTACATATTTATATTTATGTTACTCACTGTTCTATGGGCAGCCTTTTTTGAAAGCGTGTGTCTTTTTTAACCAACAGGCATGTCACAACACAACTTTTCCTTCCGTGCCGCGCATTCAAGCGTGGGAGAAGAGAGAGTTGGCGTTTCTTTGCAGGGATGGTGGCGATAACGCGGCCCATTCATGGCAGCGCCGTCTGTAAATTGTGTGACTTGGCCCGGTGCCGCGAGCGCACGGTGACAAGGTGCGCGGCGAGGTGATGGATCCAGTGCGATTCCCGGCAGCACGGAATCTAAATCCAGTGTTTATCCCGGGCTTAGCCCCGCGTTCTCCCTGACCTCAGCTGCTTGTCTCGCCGTGGGCGCCGGGACCCGGTGACTGCACTCGACAGGGACACGGCAGGCGCGGTGCCATCA
Source organism: Entelurus aequoreus (assembly GCF_033978785.1). Lineage (NCBI taxonomy): Eukaryota > Metazoa > Chordata > Actinopteri > Syngnathiformes > Syngnathidae > Entelurus > Entelurus aequoreus. Next base: position 10,493,155 of record NC_084736.1, on the reverse strand, counting down.
ATCCCAGCTGGGGCCCGCACGCTCCCGGGGTCCTCCCCGACCGGGCGGAATGTGCCCAGGCCTGATAAGACGGTGCCAAGGCTCCCCCCGGGGGACACACCTCGGAGCTCCGGCGTCCGTGCCAGGGCTGCCGTTGTGGAATTTCAGTTTGAATTCCGGAGCGCTGCGCCCACACCCCACGGCCCCTTTTCTTTCCACTTGATTGCACTTCCCGAGCCCGGTGCACACTTTGCACACAAAAGTTATGACAGACCGCCTTAAAAAACGGAATGGAATTTAAATTTGTACATGAATGTACATGAAAATAAAGAATGTGGGATTTACAATATTAACTATGAAGGATAAAGCACTGAATACATTTATTGGCCGATAATATTGGCAGGCCGATATTATCGGCCAATAAATGCTTTAAAATGTAATATCCGAAAATATCGGTATCGTTTTTTTTCATTAACGGATGTTTTTTATTTTTTATTTATTTTTTTAAATCAACATAAAAAACACAAGATACACTTACAATTAGTGCACCAACCCAAAAAAACCTCCCTACCCCATTTACGTCACACTGATTCACATTGTAAAAAAGTTATGACAGGCCGCCTTAAAAAACGGAATGGAATTTAACATTTTTTTTACTGAATGAGACACCCAGAATGTACATGAAAATAAAGAATGTGGGATTTACAATATTAACTATGAAGGATAAAACACTGAATATTGACAACTAGAGATGTTCGATAATATCGGCCTGCCGATATTATCGGCCGATAAATGCTTTAAAATGTAATATCGGAAAATATCGGTATCGTTTTTTAAATTATCTGTGTCATTTTTTTTTTTTTTAAATCAACATAAAAAACACAAGATACACTTACAATTAGTGCACCAACCCAAAAAACCTCCCTCCCCCATTTATGTCACACTGATTCACATTGTAAAAACGTTATGACAGGCCGCTTAAAAAACGGAATGGAATTTAACATTTTTTTTACTGAATAAGACACCCAGAATGTACATGAAAATGAAGAATGTGGGATTTACAATATTAACTATGAAGGATAAAACACTGAATATTGACAACTAGAGATGTTTGATAATATCGGCCTGCCGATATTATCGGCCGATAAATGCTTTAAAATGTAATATCGCAAAACATCGGTATCGTTTTTTAAATTATCTGTATCGTTTCTTTTTTTTTAAATCAACATAAAAAACACAAGATACACTTACAATTAGTGCACCAACCCAAAAAACCTCCCTCCCCCATTTACGTCACACTGATTCACATTGTAAGAACGTTATGACAGGCCGCCTTAAAAAACGGAATGGAATTTAACATTTTTTTTTACTGAATGAGACACCCAGAATGTACATGAAAATGAAGAATGTGGGATTTACGATATTAACTATGAAGGATAAAACACTGAATATTGACAACTAGAGATGTTTGAATGTACATGAAAATAAAGAATGTGGAATTTACAATATTAACTATGAAGGATAAAACACTGAATATTGACAACTAGAGATGTCCGATAATATCGGCCTGCCTATATTATCGGTTGATAAATGCTTTAAAATGTAATATCGGAAAATATCGGCATCGTTTTTTTTCATTAACGGTATCGTTTTTTTTTTTGTTTTGTTTTTTTAAATCAACATAAAAAACACAAGATACACTTACAATTAGTGCACCAACCCAAAAAACCTCCCTGCCCCATTTACGTCACACTGGTTCACATTGTAAAAACGTTATGACAGGCCGCCTTAAAAAACGGAATGGAATTTAACATTTTTTTTACTGAATGAGACACCCAGAATGTACATGAAAATAAAGAATGTGGGATTTACAATATTAACTATGAAGGATAAAACATTGAATATTGACAACATATGAACATCACCCTCACCCCCTCTCCATCCACATATTTTACAATCACGCGAAACGCAGCAAAAATGCAACAAACCACGAAGGTTAAAAAAAAACGAAGAAAAAAAAACGTCACACTGATTCACATTGTAAAAACATTATGACGGACCGCTTTAAAAAACGGAATGGAATTTTAAATTTTTTTTACAGAATAAGACACCCAGAATGTACATGAAAATAAAGAATGTGGGATTTACAATATTAACTATGAAGGATAAAACACTTAATATTGACAACATATGAACGTCACACTCCCTCTCCATCCACATATTTTACAATCAAGCAAAATGCAACAACAATGCAACAAACTTTGAAACATGAATGCGAAGGTTAAAAAAAGCAAAAAAAGTCACACTGATTCACATTGTAAAAATGTTATGACACACCGCCTTAAAAAACGGAATGGAATTTTACATTTTTTTTACAGAATAAGACACCCAGAATGTACATGAAAATAAAGAATGTGGGATTTACAATATTAACTATGAAGGATAAAACATTGAATATTGACAACATATAAACGTCACCCCCACCCCCTCTCCATCCACATATTTTACAATCACGCGAAACGCAGCAAAAATGCAACAAACCGCGAAACATGAACGCGGAGGTTAAAAAAAAACGAAAAAAAAAAATGTCACACTGATTCACATTGTAAAAACGTTATGACGGACCGCTTTAAAAAACGGAATGGAATTGAAATTTTTTTTTTACAGAATAAGACACCCAGAATGTACATGAAAATAAAGAATGTGGGAATTACAATATTAACTATAACTGATAAAACACTGAATATTGACAACATATAAACGTCACACCCCCTCTCCATCCACATATTTTACAATCACGCGAAACGCAGCAAAAATGCAACAAACTTTGAAACATGAACGTGAAGGTTAAAAAAACCAAAAAACGTCACACTGATTCACATTGTAAAAACGTTATGACAGACCGCCTTAAAAAAGAAAATGACATTTTTTTTTTTTTTTACTGAATGAGACACCCAGAATGTACATGAAAATAAAGAATGTGGGATTTACAATATTAACTATGAAGGATAAAACACTGAATATTGACAACATATGAACGTCACACCCCCTCCATCAACATTTTACAATCAAGCGAAATGCAACAAAAAATGCAACAAAAAGCGAAACATGAACGCGAAGGGTAAAAAAAAAAAACATCACACTGATTCACATTGTAAAAATGTTATGACAGACCGCCTTAAAAAACGGAATGGAATTTTAAATTTTTTTTAATGGAATAAGACACCCAGAATGTACATGAAAATAAAGAATGTGGGATTTACAATATTAACTATAACTGATAAAACACTGAATATTGACAACATATAAACGTCACACCCCCTCTCCATCCACATATTTTACAATCAAGCGAAACGCAGCAAAAATGCAACAAACGGCGAAACATGAACGCGAAGGGTAAAAAAACCCCCATCACACTGATTCACATTGTAAAAATGTTATGACAGACCGCCTTAAAAAACGGAATGGAATTTTACATTTTTTTTACGGAATAAGACACCCAGAATGTACATGAAAATAAAGAATGTGGGATTTACAATATTAACTATGAAGGATAAAACACTGAATATTGACAACATATAAACGTCACCCCCACCCCCTCCATATTTTACAATCAAGCGAAACGCAGCAAAAATGCAACAAACCGCGAAACATGAACGCGAAGGTTAAAAAAAAACGGAAAAAAAAAACGTCACACTGATTCACATTGTAAAAACGTTATGACGGGCCTCCTTAAAAAACGGAATGGAATTTTTTTTTTTTTTTTTACAGAATAAGACACCCAGAATGTACATGAAAATAAAGAATGTGGGATTTACAATATTAACTATAACTGATAAAACACTGAATATTGACAACATATGAACGTCACACCCCCTCTCCATCCACATATTTTACAATCAAGCGAAACGCAACAAAAATGCAACACACAGCGAAACATGAACGCGAAGGTTAAAAAAAAACGAGAAAAAAAAAACGTCACACTGATTCACATTGTAAAAACGTTATGACAGGCCTCCTTAAAAAACGGAATGGAATTTTATTTTTTTTTTTTACAGAATAAGACACCCAGAATGTACATGAAAATAAAGAATGTGGGATTTACAATATTAACTATAACTGATAAAACACTGAATATTGACAACATATAAACGTCACACCCCCTCTCCATCCACATATTTTACAATCACGCGAAACGCAGCAAAAATGCAACAAACCACGAAGGTTAAAAAAAAACGAAGAAAAAAAAACGTCACACTGATTCACATTGTAAAAACATTATGACGGACCGCTTTAAAAAACGGAATGGAATTTTAAATTTTTTTTACAGAATAAGACACCCAGAATGTACATGAAAATAAAGAATGTGGGATTTACAATATTAACTATGAAGGATAAAACACTTAATATTGACAACATATGAACGTCACACTCCCTCTCCATCCACATATTTTACAATCAAGCAAAATGCAACAACAATGCAACAAACTTTGAAACATGAATGCGAAGGTTAAAAAAAGCAAAAAAAGTCACACTGATTCACATTGTAAAAATGTTATGACACACCGCCTTAAAAAACGGAATGGAATTTTACATTTTTTTTACAGAATAAGACACCCAGAATGTACATGAAAATAAAGAATGTGGGATTTACAATATTAACTATGAAGGATAAAACATTGAATATTGACAACATATAAACGTCACCCCCACCCCCTCTCCATCCACATATTTTACAATCACGCGAAACGCAGCAAAAATGCAACAAACCGCGAAACATGAACGCGGAGGTTAAAAAAAAACGGAAAAAAAAAATGTCACACTGATTCACATTGTAAAAACGTTATGACGGACCGCTTTAAAAAACGGAATGGAATTTAATTTTTTTTTTTTACAGAATAAGACACCCAGAATGTACATGAAAATAAAGAATGTGGGAATTACAATATTAACTATAACTGATAAAACACTGAATATTGACAACATATAAACGTCACACCCCCTCTCCATCCACATATTTTACAATCACGCGAAACGCAGCAAAAATGCAACAAACTTTGAAACATGAACGTGAAGGTTAAAAAAACCAAAAAAACGTCACACTGATTCACATTGTAAAAACGTTATGACAGACCGCCTTAAAAAAGAAAATGACATTTTTTTTTTTTTTTACTGAATGAGACACCCAGAATGTACATGAAAATAAAGAATGTGGGATTTACAATATTAACTATGAAGGATAAAACACTGAATATTGACAACATATGAACGTCACACCCCCTCCATCAACATTTTACAATCAAGCGAAATGCAACAAAAAATGCAACAAAAAGCGAAACATGAACGCGAAGGGTAAAAAAAAAAACATCACACTGATTCACATTGTAAAAATGTTATGACAGACCGCCTTAAAAAACGGAATGGAATTTTAAATTTTTTTTAATGGAATAAGACACCCAGAATGTACATGAAAATAAAGAATGTGGGATTTACAATATTAACTATAACTGATAAAACACTGAATATTGACAACATATAAACGTCACACCCCCTCTCCATCCACATATTTTACAATCACGCAAAACGCAGCAAAAATGCAACAAACGGCGAAACATGAACGCGAAGGGTAAAAAAACCCCCATCACACTGATTCACATTGTAAAAATGTTATGACACACCGCCTTAAAAAACGGAATGGAATTTTACATTTTTTTTACGGAATAAGACACCCAGAATGTACATGAAAATAAAGAATGTGGGATTTACAATATTAACTATGAAGGATAAAACACTGAATATTGACAACATATAAACGTCACCCCCACCCCCTCCATATTTTACAATCAAGCGAAACGCAGCAAAAATGCAACAAACCGCGAAACATGAACGCGAAGGTTAAAAAAAAACGGAAAAAAAAAACGTCACACTGATTCACATTGTAAAAACGTTATGACGGGCCTCCTTAAAAAACGGAATGGAATTTTTTTTTTTTTTTTTACAGAATAAGACACCCAGAATGTACATGAAAATAAAGAATGTGGGATTTACAATATTAACTATAACTGATAAAACACTGAATATTGACAACATATAAACGTCACACCCCCTCTCTATCCACATATTTTACAATCAAGCGAAACGCAACAAAAATGCAACACACAGCGAAACATGAACGCGAAGGTTAAAAAAAAACGAGAAAAAAAAAACGTCACACTGATTCACATTGTAAAAACGTTATGACGGGCCTCCTTAAAAAACGGAATGGAATTTTTTTTTTTTTTTTTACAGAATAAGACACCCAGAATGTACATGAAAATAAAGAATGTGGGATTTACAATATTAACTATAACTGATAAAACACTGAATATTGACAACATATAAACGTCACACCCCCTCTCCATCCACATATTTTACAATCACGCGAAACGCAGCAAAAATGCAACAAACCACGAAGGTTAAAAAAAAACGAAGAAAAAAAAACGTCACACTGATTCACATTGTAAAAACATTATGACGGACCGCTTTAAAAAACGGAATGGAATTTTAAATTTTTTTTACAGAATAAGACACCCAGAATGTACATGAAAATAAAGAATGTGGGATTTACAATATTAACTATGAAGGATAAAACACTTAATATTGACAACATATGAACGTCACACTCCCTCTCCATCCACATATTTTACAATCAAGCAAAATGCAACAACAATGCAACAAACTTTGAAACATGAATGCGAAGGTTAAAAAAAGCAAAAAAAGTCACACTGATTCACATTGTAAAAATGTTATGACACACCGCCTTAAAAAACGGAATGGAATTTTACATTTTTTTTACAGAATAAGACACCCAGAATGTACATGAAAATAAAGAATGTGGGATTTACAATATTAACTATGAAGGATAAAACATTGAATATTGACAACATATAAACGTCACCCCCACCCCCTCTCCATCCACATATTTTACAATCACGCGAAACGCAGCAAAAATGCAACAAACCGCGAAACATGAACGCGGAGGTTAAAAAAAAACGAAAAAAAAAAATGTCACACTGATTCACATTGTAAAAACGTTATGACGGACCGCTTTAAAAAACGGAATGGAATTGAAATTTTTTTTTTACAGAATAAGACACCCAGAATGTACATGAAAATAAAGAATGTGGGATTTACAATATTAACTATAACTGATAAAACACTGAATATTGACAACATATAAACGTCACACCCCCTCTCCATCCACATATTTTACAATCACGCGAAACGCAGCAAAAATGCAACAAACTTTGAAACATGAACGTGAAGGTTAAAAAAACCAAAAAACGTCACACTGATTCACATTGTAAAAACGTTATGACAGACCGCCTTAAAAAAGAAAATGACATTTTTTTTTTTTTTTACTGAATGAGACACCCAGAATGTACATGAAAATAAAGAATGTGGGATTTACAATATTAACTATGAAGGATAAAACACTGAATATTGACAACATATGAACGTCACACCCCCTCCATCAACATTTTACAATCAAGCGAAATGCAACAAAAAATGCAACAAAAAGCGAAACATGAACGCGAAGGGTAAAAAAAAAAAACATCACACTGATTCACATTGTAAAAATGTTATGACAGACCGCCTTAAAAAACGGAATGGAATTTTAAATTTTTTTTAATGGAATAAGACACCCAGAATGTACATGAAAATAAAGAATGTGGGATTTACAATATTAACTATAACTGATAAAACACTGAATATTGACAACATATAAACGTCACACCCCCTCTCCATCCACATATTTTACAATCACGCGAAACGCAGCAAAAATGCAACAAACGGCGAAACATGAACGCGAAGGGTAAAAAAACCCCCATCACACTGATTCACATTGTAAAAATGTTATGACAGACCGCCTTAAAAAACGGAATGGAATTTTACATTTTTTTTACGGAATAAGACACCCAGAATGTACATGAAAATAAAGAATGTGGGATTTACAATATTAACTATGAAGGATAAAACACTGAATATTGACAACATATAAACGTCACCCCCACCCCCTCCATATTTTACAATCAAGCGAAACGCAGCAAAAATGCAACAAACCGCGAAACATGAACGCGAAGGTTAAAAAAAAACGGAAAAAAAAAACGTCACACTGATTCACATTGTAAAAACGTTATGACGGGCCTCCTTAAAAAACGGAATGGAATTTTATTTTATTTTTTTACAGAATAAGACACCCAGAATGTACATGAAAATAAAGAATGTGGGATTTACAATATTAACTATAACTGATAAAACACTGAATATTGACAACATATAAACGTCACACCCCCTCTCTATCCACATATTTTACAATCAAGCGAAACGCAACAAAAATGCAACACACAGCGAAACATGAACGCGAAGGTTAAAAAAAAACGAGAAAAAAAAACGTCACACTGATTCACATTGTAAAAACGTTATGACGGACCGCTTTAAAAAACGGAATGGAATTTTAATTTTTTTTTTACAGAATAAGACACCCAGAATGTACATGAAAATAAAGAATGTGGGATTTACAATATTAACTATAACTGATAAAACACTGAATATTGACCACATATGAACGTCACACTCCCTCTCCATCCACATATTTTACAATCAAGCGAAACGCAACAAAAATGCAACAAACAGCGAAACATGAACGCGAAGGTTAAAAAAAACAAAAAATGTCACACTGATTCACATTGTAAAAAGGTTATGACAGACCGCCTTAAAAAAGAAAATGACATTTTTTTTTTTTTTTTACTGAATGAGACACCCAGAATGTACATGAAAATAAAGAATGTGGGATTTACAATATTAACTATGAAGGATAAAACACTGAATATTGACAACATATGAACGTTACACCCCCTCCATCAACATTTTACAATCAAGCGAAATGCAACAAAAAATGCAACAAAAAGCGAAACATGAACGCAAAGGTTAAAATAATAAACATAAATAAAAAGTCACACTGATTCACGTTGTAAAAACGTTATGACACACCGCCTTAAAAAACGGAATGGAATTTTACATTTTATTTACTGAATGAGACACCCAGAATGTACATGAAAATAAAGAATGTGGGATTTACAATATTAACTATGAAGGATAAAACACTGAATATTGACAACATATGAATGTTACACCCCCTCCATCAACATTTTACAATCAAGCGAAATGCAACAAAAAATGCAACAAAAAGCGAAACATGAACGCAAAGGTTAAAAGAATAAAAATAAATAAAAAGTCACACTGATTCACGTTGTAAAAACGTTATGACAGACCGCCTTAAAAAACGGAATGGAATTTTACATTTTATTTACTGAATGAGACACCCAGAATGTACATGAAAATAAAGAATGTGGGATTTTCAATATTAACTATGAAGGATAAAACACTGAATATTGACAACATATGAACGTCACACCCCCTCTCCATCCACATATTTTACAATCAAGCAAAATGCAACAACAATGCAACAAACTTTAAAACATGATTGCGAAGGTTAAAAAAAAAAAAAAACGTCACACTGATTCACATTGTAAAAACGTTATGACAGACCGCCTTAAAAAAGAAAATGACATTTTTTTTTTTTTACTGAATGAGACACCCAGAATGTACATGAAAATAAAGAATGTGGGATTTACAATATTAACTATGAAGGATAAAACACTGAATATTGACAACATATGAACGTTACACCCCCTCCATCAACATTTTACAATCAAGCGAAATGCAACAAAAAATGCAACAAAAAGCGAAACATGAACGCAAAGGTTAAAAAAATAAAAATAAATAAAAAGTCACACTGATTCACATTGTAAAAACGTTATGACACACCACCTTAAAAAAACGGAATGGAATTTTACATTTTATTTACTGAATGAGACACCCAGAATGTACATGAAAATAAAGAATGTGGGATTTACAATATTAACTATGAAGGATAAAACACTGAATATTGACAACATATGAACGTTGCACCCCCTCCATCAACATTTTACAATCAAGCGAAATGCAACAAAAAATGCAACAAAAAGCGAAACATGAACGCAAAGGTTAAAAAAATAAAAATAAATAAAAAGTCACACTGATTCACATTGTAAAAACGTTATGACACACCGCCTTAAAAAACGGAATGGAATTTTACATTTTTTTTACGGAATAAGACACCCAGAATGTACATGAAAATAAAGAATGTGGGATTTACAATATTAACTATGAAGGATAAAACATTGAATATTGACAACATATAAACGTCACACCTCCTCTCCATCCACATATTTTACAATCACGCGAAACGCAGCAAAAATGCAACAAACCGCGAAACATGAACGCGAAGGTTAAAAAAAAACGGAAAAAAAAACGGAAAAAAAAAACGTCACACTGATTCACATTGTAAAAACGTTATGACGGGCCTCCTTAAAAAACGAAATGGAATTTTAATTTTTTTTTTTACAGAATAAGACACCCAGAATGTACATGAAAATAAAGAATGTGGGATTTACAATATTAACTATGGAGGATAAAACACTGAATATTGACAACATATAAACGTCACACTCCCTCTCCATCCACATATTTTACAATCAAGCGAAACGCAACGAAAATGCAACAAACAGCGAAACATGAACGCGAAGGTTAAAAAAAAACAAAAAACATCACACTGATTCACATTGTAAAAACGTTATGACAGACCGCCTTAAAAAAGAAAATGACATTTTTTTTTTTTTTTACTGAATGAGACACCCAGAATGTACATGAAAATAAAGAATGTGGGATTTACAATATTAACTATGAAGGATAAAACACTGAATATTGACAACATATGAATGTTACACCCCCTCCATCAACATTTTACAATCAAGCGAAATGCAACAAAAAATGCAACAAAAAGCGAAACATGAACGCAAAGGTTAAAAGAATAAAAATAAATAAAAAGTCACACTGATTCACATTGTAAAAACGTTATGACACACCGCCTTAAAAAACGGAATGGAATTTTACATTTTATTTACTGAATGAGACACCCAGAATGTACATGAAAATAAAGAATGTGGGATTTGCAATATTAACTATGGAGGATAAAACACTGAATATTGACAACATATAAACGTCACACCCCCTCTCCATCCACATATTTTACAATCAAGCGAAACGCAACAAAAATGCAACAAACAGCGAAACATGAACGCGAAGGTTAAAAAAAACAAAAAACGTCACACTGATTCACATTGTAAAAACATTATGACAGGCCGCCTTAAAAAAGAAAATGACATTTTTTTTTTTTTTTACTGAATGAGACACCCAGAATGTACATGAAAATAAAGAATGTGGGATTTACAATATTAACTATGAAGGATAAAACACTGAATATTGACAACATATGAACGTTACACCCCCTCCATCAACATTTTATAATCAAGCGAAATGCAACAAAAAATGCAACAAAAAGCGAAACATGAACGCAAAGGTTAAAAAAAATAAAAAAAATAAAAAGTCACACTGATTCACATTGTAAAAACGTTATGACACACCGCCTTAAAAAACGGAATGGAATTTTACATTTTATTTACTGAATGAGACACCCAGACTGTACATGAAAATAAAGAATGTGGGATTTGCAATATTAACTATGGAGGATAAAACACTGAATATTGACAACATATAAACGTCACACCCCCTCTCCATCCACATATTTTACAATCAAGCGAAACGCAACAAAAATGCAACAAACAGCGAAACATGAACGCGAAGGTTAAAAAAAAACAACTTCACACTTGTTCACATTGTAGCTAATGTGGTGGCTGCGTGTGCAAACTGAAGCCATTATTCGTATCTCCGACGTGTTCCCTCCTGCTTCAGCAGACCGCGGCGCTTAGCAACCCGTCCTCTCGCACAAATGACATGTAAGGCAGGGAATGTTTGGCCAGAATGTGTTTTGAAGGACTTTTAATTGCTGCCTGGATTATGTTCCATCTCTTAAAGTGGCTGGCAAGCAGGCGGGCAACATGTCCGTCTGTCTATGGTGCCTTTTTCCCCCCACCACTGGATGGGCAGCCGTGTTATTTTACAAGACTTGTCTATATTCAAATTAGGATCATGTTGAAGGTAATATACAGTTTGCTTGATTACGACACTGAAAATGATTTGCCACTTGCCAAGGTTTAAAAGTTTAGAAGTTTCCCTCGATTTTCCTCACTTTTAGACAGTGACTTTACATCAGAGCTGGGCAAATATTTTCACTCGGGGGCCACATTGAGAGAGAAAAATGTGTCTGGAGGGGCCAATGTGTATAAATTATATATACACACTTAGCTGTGTATACAGTACAGGTCGAAAGTTTGGAAACACCTTCTCATTCAATGGGTTTTCATTATTTTCACGACTATTTACATTGTAGATTGTCCCTGAAGGCATCAAAACTATGAATGAACACATGTGGGGTTATGTACTTAACAAAAAAAAAGGTGAACAAACTGAAACCATGTTTTATATTCTAGTGTCTTCAAAATAGCCACCCTTTGCTCCGATTATTTTTTTGCACACTCTTGGCATTCTCTCGATAAGTGTTAGAATAATTGTATCTAAGTTATCACAATACTTTGTGTTGAAATGAGAAGACAAACGTTGTCCTTGAACCTACCAAGAAGAAGGCTTGTAAAACTCCACTGTGTCGGATGGGAAGCAACATGATGGTGTTCTGTTTATTTCATGTGTTGTAATCAACAGAAAGATATTGTCTTGACCCAAGAACCACAAAAGCGAAGAGGAAGCAGGACCAGACTTCTTTGAACGGTTTTACGACCTTTTCTGTGAACTGTTCTGTAACCAAAGGCAACGCTGTTTACGACCCATGTCCCTTAGAAACAGCTGTTGCCAAGTAATCAGGGAAAGTCCAAATAAAAAGAGGTGGCGTACAATCTTTCGCCAGAGCGTGTTGAGACTCTGTTCAAGGGTACAGTGTCCAGGCGTCTCTCCTCAAATTGAGACAAATTTAATTCTGTCTCTGTTTAATTCCTTGCTTTTGTCTGTTTTAATAGATGTCACCGATGTTTAAACCTGACAATAAGCTTCAAGAGGTAGTCACCTGAAATGGTTTTCACTTCACAGGTGTGCTTGAAGCTCATCAAGAGAATGCCAAGAGTGTGCAAAGCAGTAATCCGAGCATATTTTAATGTTGGTCATTATGGTGCTACTTGGAGAGCCACATTTTTTCAGAGGTGGAACTTGGTGAAAAGGGGTTGAGAACCACTGTTCTAGATATGCAAATCTTAATTTAGGATGTCTTATCGAGTAAAATCAACAATTTTACTCAAATAATTTCATTAGTTTTTAGTACGTTTTCTCTAGAATCTAGTCCTTTTGTCATATTTTGTCAGTTCTTCTTTTTTTGCAGTGTAGATAATTGCAAACACATCGAGTCCTTTAAAGGGGATCTTTTAGGTGAAGAATGGAAAATCGATTCGGAGTCGTGAGCCATTCGTTCGGGAGTCGTTTTTTTAATGCACATGCAGATACGCTGAAAATGAGTCCGAGTTACAGAAAACTTAGAAAAACAACAATTGTATTCACTTAAAAATATATAATACAGTACATATACATTTGGTCAGGAAAAAAACACAAGAGGCTGTATCATCCCTACAAGCCTGTTTCGCAGGGATTTTATTCCCCTGACGAGCAGGGAAACCTGGGAAACAGGCTTGATTCTATTCATAATCAAATCTCGATTCAAAACGATTCTCGATTCAAACTGATTTTTGCAATGTATTATTTGGTATAATAATAACAACATTTTAACAAAACAGAATAAAATCCCCTGACGAGCAGAAACCTGGGAAACAGGCTTGATTCGATTAATAATCGAATCTCAATTCAAAACGATTCTCAATTCAAACTGATTTTTGCAATGTATTATTTGGTATAATAACAACAACACCTTAACAAAACAGAATACAATCCCCTGACAATGGGAAACCTGGGAAACAGGCTTGTAGGGATGACATAGCCTCTTGTGTTTTTTCCTGACCTAAGGTATATTCCGCTCCACCCCGG
>NC_084736.1:10476145-10479071 GCF_033978785.1 Entelurus aequoreus | reverse complement strand
CCACTGTGGTGAAAATGCATGTTTTTGTCTTCTCTTTTGTCAGAGTAACACATTTAGGGGAGAAAGTAACCTTGTTACGCATGAACATAAATGTCCACTGTGGTGAAAATGCATTTATTATTATTATTATTTTTATGTGTATATATATGTGTGTATGTATGTGTATATATATGTATATATATATATATATATATATATATATATATATATATATATATATATATATATATATATATATATATATATATATATATATATATATATATATATATATATGTGTGTGTGTATGTGTGTATGTATGTATGTGTATGTGTATGTGTATGTGTGTGTATATGTATATATATATGTATATATATATATATTGATTTATTTATTTTTTATTTTATTTTAAAAAAATAATTTTTATTATTTACTTACTTTATTTTATTTAATTATTTGTATTTGTTATTTTTAATTTAATTTGTATTTCATTTTATTATTATTATTTTTTAAATTTAAATTATTGTTATTTTTGTTTAATCTTATTATTTATTTGTGTGTGGCGTCGCGCGGGTCTCGCTTCCTGTTGGGTGGGGTCCGTGCCCGTGTGGCCCGACCTTGCGCTGTGGGGTCTCTGTTGGCGACTTGATGTGGTGGCGGCGCGGCGCCCGTGTCTGGTCTGGATACTGTGTCTCGGTTGTTTGGGCGGTGGTGTGTTTGTGCGGGTTCGGGTTGGGGTGGTGGGGTCTTTTGGTGGGTGGGGGGGGGGTGTTGGTGTCTCTTGTTTGCGTGTTGGCGTTTGGGCTTGCTGGCGGGCTGGCGCTGGCTGGTATCTGTGATCCTGTTGGCGTGTGGTTGCCGGTCGCGGTTTTTTTTTTTTATCGCTTTGATTTGATTGGGTGGTGCTGGCTGTCTGGGGGTGTTGTGGCTGCTGTTTCTGCTGCCGTTTGTTTGTGGTGTGGGCGCCCGTGGCTGCTGGGTCTGGTGCAGGGGGGTGGCTGATGTTGTGACTGGTGGCAGCGCGCGCGCGTGGTGGTTGTCGGGGCTGACAAACTGTGTATATGTATGTGTATGTGTGTGTGTGTATGTATGTATGTATGTATGTATGTATGTATATATATGTGCATGTGTATGTGTGTGTATGTGTACATGTGTATGTTTATGTGTATGTATATATATATATATGTATGTATATTTCTGGGGGTACGTTCTGGGCCTGCCTGTCGGGTGGGGGTCGGCGCCTCAGGCTACTGCATCCGGACTGCGTGTCTGGAGCTCCTGGGTCCCGCCGTCCATCCCTTCCGGGTGCCCGTCTTGGTTGGGGCCTGCTGGGTCTGGTCCCTGCGTCTACTGTGGTGGCTTGGTGCTGCAGGGTATTCCGAGGTGCTGCGAGTCGGCCAGTTGTTGGGGTAGCGACCTTGTGTGTCAGCATGTCTGTGATCTTCTTTTAATTCTTTATTTATTTATTTATTTATTTTTTAGAAATAGATTTAATTATTTATTTATTTTTTTCCTTTTTTTTTTTTTTAATATATTTTATTAATATTATTATTATTATTATGTATTTATTTATTTTATTTATTTATTCCCCTACCTCAGGGGGGGGGACTCGGCGGGGCGGTTGCTGGTTGTTCCATCTCCATCGTTGGGGTCCCTGCGGGTGGGGTGGGTGGTTCCTGTGGCCCCGTGCTGGGTGGTCCTGTGGCGGCCGGCTTGGGTGGGGTGGCCGTGGGCTGGCCTCGCCGCGCTCTCCGGGGGTGGGGGGGGGGCTCGTGGGGGCCCTGTTGCCGGTGGGGCGGGGGCGGTCTTCCCGTCCGGTTGCGGGGGGTCTCCGGGCCCCTTGGGCGGGGCGTCCCGCCTTTCTGTCCGTGTGGGGTGTGGTCTCTCGCTGGCTTGGGGTCTGGCTTCCCCCTGTTTTTCTCGTGCCTTGTCCTCTGCCGGGTGCGTCTGTCTGCGGCCTGCTGCTGGCCCTTGTGGGCGGCACGGTGGGCCAGGCTCTGGGGTTCCTGTCGCTGTCCGGCTTGGCTGCGTGGGGGCGGTGGCCCCTGGTTCCCTGGGCACCACACAAACTGTTTGTGGGATGGGTTCTCGGGGGGGCTGGGGCCGTACTCTGGCTCCCGCACACACTGGGAGTCAAATGTATTGTACATGCAAATTCACATATACTCACACACATACATACACACATACATAGGTACCTACGCTCCCACATACATATACAAATAAATACAGTACATATTTACACACTCAAAGTTCGTACATCCACACGCACATTCATTATAAAAACATACTGTATACACATACTGTACGTATACATTCACTGTAAAAACATACATATACACGTACTGTACATATACACTCACTGTACAAACACACACATACACATACCACACATATACATTCACTGTACAAACACACACATACATATACTGTACATATACATTCACTGTACAAACACACATTTACACATACTGTACATATACATTCACTGTTCAAACACACATACTGTATACACATACTGTACATATACATTCGCTGTACACACATATACACATACTGCACACATACACATACTGTACATATTCAAGTACATATGCACACATACACTCATGCACATAATCACGTTTCATCAAACATACATTAACGTTGTTGCCCTAGGGTAAACTGGGTATAACACATGGCACACTGACAAAGCTTAACCTATTGTTACTATAACAATCTACAAGGTTAAGGTTGCTTCTCTTTCTTCCCCTCCATTTTTCTGCATTCTTTCGTATCTCAAGTTATCATTACGTATATGTATTGTTGCATTTGAACAATTGTATTTTTGATAATAAAGGTACAGTACTGGTATTGTTTATTATCAATAGCACTATTTCTATTGGTATTCATATTGCTCCATTTTTAGTGTAATAATGCTCAGTTCTGTATTTTTTTTTAAATTTTC
>NC_084736.1:10421145-10468645 GCF_033978785.1 Entelurus aequoreus | reverse complement strand
CTGCAATATGATGGCAGTCACACATAAGAGATACGTGTAAACTGCAATATGATGGCAGTCACACATAAGAGATACATGTAATATGCAATATGATGGCAGTCACACAAGAGATACGTGTAGACTGCAATATGATGGCAGTCACACATAAGAGATACGTGTTGACTGCAATATGATACGTGTAGACTGCAATATGATGGCAGTCACACATAAGAGATACGTGTTGACTGCAATATGATGGCAGTCACACATAAAAGATTTGTAGACTGCAATATGATGGCAGTCACACATAAGAGATACGTGTAAACTGCAATATGATGGCAGTCACACATAAGAGATACGTGTAGCCTGCAATATGATGGCAGTCACACATAAGAGATACATGTAAACTGCAATATGATGGTAGTCACACATAGGATATATGTGTAGACTGCAATATGACTCCAGTAAACAACACCAAAATTGTATATGTTCCATTGAAAATATAGAATATTACACACGGCATTTAAAAATCTATCAAAATAATTTAGTGCGAATTTGGTAAGCTATGAAGCCGCACCGCTTGATGGATTGTACTGTGCTTCAACATAGGAGTATTATTATGGTGTCTGTATAAGGTAAGACATATTATCTGGCGTTTTGTTTTGCAATAATATGCAAAAGTTACTTTTCTTACCTTCTGGTACCTGCTGATCTGTATTTGGGATCTGCATAAGTCCTGAAAATGTGTGTGCCTTTGTGGTCATCCTCTGCTGTTGCCATTTCTAATATAAAATAGTGTAAAGTTCTTACTTATATCTGTCAGTAAACTCGCCATGAAAGCGCTAAAACATACCGGTGTAGTGAGTTTACATTATCCACCTAAGGAACTTTAGTTATTAGGTGCAAATTATTAACAAAAGAAAAACAAGAGCCTGGCTGCACAATGATGAAGACACATTCTCTCCGCCTTTCATCGGGGCGCCCTTTTTGGCTCTTAAAAGGCAGTTGCTCTGGCACATTTCAAAGTGTAAAAGATCATTTGCGGTGTGCCGGGGGAAAGTAAGTCTGCTTCACTCGAGTAAACCTGCGTCTTTCAACTTTTCTCCCCACCCTTTTCTCTCTCTTCTCTCCTGAGATTCATTTTGTTTCGCTTTTGTGTGAAAATCACAGTTTAGTGAAGACGAGCAGGGCTGCTGTTAGGATGTTGTTTACCAGGAGGAGGGGAAAAAAACAAAAAAAAAACACCTTGGAGGAGTTTTGTTATGAAATGAAAAGTAATAAACTGCTTTTAGTAGGCGACGTCGCCCCCTTCGTGCTGCGTTCAAGGTCTTCCGCCGTGATGTGGGCAGATAACCTTTGGGGCGTGTTTGACCGCGTCTGCTTGGATACGGGGCGAGTCAAAGAGCGTCTGAAGAACAGAGGGGGGTTTTATTTTTTTTGGTTGTTTTGTTGAAGTGCTTCGGCGACACGCTCGCTATCTCCTCCGGAGAGACTTACTGCGAGTGGACAAGAACGCACAAAGCCGAGATAACGCCGGGCGAGGGGGGAAATAGGATGATCCTTACCACTCATTTATCGTCGCCTTGTTGTCTCACTTTAAAGCACAGATAGCGGAAAGTTGCTGATTGCTACTCGGAATACGCCGGCCCTGGTGTAATATCGATTAAAGCGGAATAATTAATGAAGCCATTAGCGCACGGCATGTCTGCAGACACACACAATTAACCAGAAAAAAAAAGGCAATTTTCTGCCATCACAGGACACCAAAAGTTCAAAGTAAGCTCTGCTATTGGATCCCCACGTCGGAGCAAATACAAACCCCGTTTCCGTATGAGTTGGGAAATTGTGTTGGATGTAAATATAAACGGAATACAATGATTTGCAAATCATTTTCAACCCATATTCAACTGAATGCACTACAAAGACAACATATTTGATGTTCAAACTGATAAACATTTTTTTATTTTTTTGCAAATAATCATTAAAGGCCTACTGAAACCCACTACTACCGACCACGCAGTCTGATAGTTTATATATCAATGATGAAATCTTAACATTATAACACATGCCAATACGGCCGGGTTAACTTATAAAGTGACATTTTAAATTTGCCTCTAAACTTCCGGTTCGAAACGCCTCTGAGTATGACGTATGCGCGTGACGTAGACCGGCGAACACGGGTATGCCTTCCACATTGAAGCCAATACGAAAAAGCTCTGTTTTCATTTCATAATTCCACAGTATTCTGGACATCTGTGTTCGTGAATCTGTTGCAATCATGTTCATTGCATTATGGAGAAGGAAGCTGAGCAAGCAAAGAAGAAAGTTGTCGGTGCGAAATGGACGTATTTTTCGAACGTAGTCAGCAACAACAGTACACAGCCGGCGCTTCTTTGTTTACATTCCCGAAAGATGCAGTCAAGATGGAAGAACTCGGATAACAGAGACTCTAACCAGGAGGACTTTTGACTTCGATACACAGACGCCTGTAGAGAACTGGGACAACACAGACTCTTACCAGGATTACTTTGATTTGGATGACAAAGACGCAGACGTGCTACTGTGAGTATGCAGCTTTGGCTTGTAAACATTTGATCGCTTGACCGTATGTGCGCAACTTTTTTTTGCGTATGTACGTAACTTTTTTAAAATATATAAGCTTTATGAACCTTGGGTTAGGTGAACGGTCTTTTGGGCTGAGTGATTGTGTGTGTTGATCAGGTGTTTGAATTGTATTGGCGTGTTCTATGGAGCTAGGAGCTAGCAGAGGAGCTAGGAGCTAGGGTAACAAACACGCAGGTGTTTTTATGCAGGATTAATTTGTGGCATATTAAATATAAGCCTGGTTGTGTTGTGGCTAATAGAGTATATATATGTCTTGTGTTTATTTACTGTTGTAGTCATTCCCAGCTGAATATCAGGTCACCCCCGGCTCTCACAGCATCTTCCCTATCTGAATAGCTTCAACTCCCCACTAGTCCTTCACTTGCACTTTACTCATCCACAAATCTTTCATCCTCGCTCAAATTAATGGGGAAATTGTCGCTTTCTCGGTCCGAATCTCTCTCACTTCATGCGGCCATCATTGTAAACAATAGGGAACTTTGCGTATATGTTCAACTGACTACGTCACGCTACTTCCGGTAGGGGCAAGCCTTTTTTTAATCAGATACCAAAAGTTGCAATCTTTATCGTCGTTGTTCTATACTAAATCCTTTCAGCAAAAATATGGCAATATCGCGAAATGATCAAGTATGACACATAGAATAGATCTGCTATCCCCGTTTAAATAAAAAAAAATCATTTCAGTAGGCCTTTAAGTTTAGAATTGTTTTTGTATTTTTATTTTTTTAATGAATGTATTAATCAATCAACAAAACAATACACAACAATACCACAATAATGCAATCCAATTCCAAAACCAAACCCGTCCCAGCAACGTTAAGAATAACAACAAACAGAGCAATTGAGGACACGCAAACATGTCACGGAACAATACAAATGTAGCGAAACAAAAATGAACATTATCGACAACAGCATCAATATTAGTAATACTTTCAAAATAGCAGTGATTAAAAAAAAAACCCTCATTGATATCATCATTAAAAACATTAATACAAATTAATCAAAAAATTAGAAATGAACAATAGTGTCACAGTGGCCCACACCTGTCCAATATTTTCCACAAAGATATAATAAGTCATACTTTGGTTCATTTAATAGTTGAAACAAATTTAAATAATGGATCCCATATTCCAATATATGACTCATTATTATCTAAACTAAATGCAGTTTGTTCTACTGATATCATCTCCATAGCTTGACAGTCAGTATGAGTTGGACTATCAACAGCTATCCATTTTTTAACTATTACCCTTTTTGTTATTATGCATATTGAAAGAAATGCATTTTTACTCTTTGATGACGCGTTACTAAATTGATGTAGATCCCCAAGAATACAAGTTTGCAGTGTCATTGGGATGTTTACATTAAGGAATGTGATTGCCTCTTTTGTTGTTTTCAACCATAACTCTTTTATTCTCTGACATTCCCACAATAAATGAACAGAAGTTTAGAATTTGATGCCAGCAACACGTGACAAAGAAGTTGGGAAAGGTGGCAAATAAATACTGATAAAGTTGAGGAATGCTCATCAAACACTTATTTGGAACATCCCACAGGTGAACCGGCTAATTGGGAACAGGTGGGTGCCATGATTGGGTATAAAAGTAGCTTCCATGAAATGCTCGGTCATTCACAAACAAGGATGGGGCGAGGGTCACCACTTTGTGAACAAATGCGTAAGCAAATTGTTGAACAGTTTAAGAACAACATTTCTCAACCAGCTATTGAAAGGAATTTAGGGATTTCACCATGTACGGTCCGTAATGTCATCAAAAGGTTCAGAGAATCTGGAGAAGTCACTGCATGTAAGCGACAATATTACGGACCTTCGATCCCTCAGGCGGTACTGCATCAAAAAGCGTTACAAAGTGTGTAAAGGATATCACCACATGGGCTCAGGAACACTTAAAAAAAAACACCGTCAGTAACTACAGTTGGTCGCTACGTCCGTAAGCGCAAGTTAAAAACTACACTATGCAACGCGAAAGCCATTTATCAACAACACCCAGAAACGCCAAAGATGGACTGATGCAAAGTGGAAAAGTGTCCACATTTCAATTTTTTTTTGGAAACTGTGGACGTCGTGTCCTCCGGACCAAAGAGGAAAAGAACCATCCGGATTGTTCCAGGCGCAAAGTGTAAAAGCCAGCATGTGTGATGGTATGGGGGTGTATTAGTGCCCAAGACATGGGTAACTTACACATCTGTGAAAGCGCCATTAATGCTGAAAGGTACATACAGGTTTTGGAGCAACATATGTTCCCATCCGAGTAGCATTATCATGGACGCCCCTGCTTATTTCAGCAAGACAATGCCAAGCCACGTGTTACAACAGCATGGATTCATAGTTATGTTATGTTATGTTATGTTATTTTCATTTATTATGCGCCCCCCAACCAACTGTTACATCAGCCCGGGGCGCAGCCCGACTGGAGAAACAAAAAAACAGAAACAGAGACTGAGACACACAAAGGAATCTAAACTAAACATTTAAGACTCACAATGAAAACATAGATTAAAAGTCATCTGCGGTAAAAAGGTGAGTTTTAAGCCGTGCTCTAAAAGAGTCCAGAGTGGTGGCGGACTTAATACTCAGGGGGAGCTTATTCCACAACCTAGGTGCCATCACTGAGAAAGTACGGTCTCCCCTTGTCACTAGGTTTGACCGTGGGACCTTCAGGGTCATCTGGTTGTCTGATCTAAGGCAACGACCCAGCCTGGAGCTGGTGGGTTGGTCCAGGAGATCTTTAATATAAGTAAAAGTAGTAAAAGAGTGCGGGTACTAGACTGGCCTGCCTGTAGTCCAGACCTGTTTCCCATTGAAAATGTGTGGCGCATTATGAAGCCTAAAATACCACAACAACAACTTAAGCTGTACATCAAGCAAGAATGAGAAAGAATTCCACCCAAAAAGCTTCAAAAATTGGTCTCCTCAGGCCCCAAACGTTTACTGAGTGTCGTTAAAAGGAAAGGCTATGTAACACAGTGGTAAGTTAATCATTATTTGCAAAAAAAAAAAAAAAGTTCCTGAGTTCGAACATTAAATATCTTGTCTTTGCAGTCTATTCAATTGAATATAAGTATATATATACTTTTTTTAAAAGTAATAATTTCTTACGTCAAGCATGAAAAAAAAAATCATGATGCCGAGCGCATATCATTATGTCAAGATAATGACACTAGCATTTACTTATTTAAGAATATTTTTCAACATATTGAGCAAAAAGGTCTTTTTTTTTTCTGCCAAGAAATGTGCACTTGTTATTAGTGAGAATATACTTATTTTAAAGTATTTTTGCGAGCTGATTTTACTTGTTTTGGAAAGTCTTGACAAGCCGAATGTTCTTGTTGTATTGGCGGATAATGTTGCTTAGTTCAAGTAAAATACCCCTTATTTTTTTTGTCTTGTTTTTGAACACTGACTTTTTGCAGTGTATGTGATGTAAAACTAAGCTCGGAGTTGTAAAATGACACCCATTTTTTTGTTTTTTACACAGAGTGATGGGATGAAGGAAAATCATTTTTCTTTTTCAGGGCCTCAGGACCAACGACTAAAACTTCAGTTGTTCTGGTTAAGCTGTAAACAAGTCATCTGCCAGCCATGATTTCATATCTAAAATGCAATTAAAAAGAGTATCAATTTTTGTGTCATTGTATGATGAACAACACAGCTTCGGGGCCCTGCCCTGGTTGAAATTCCCGAGTTTTGTGCGTGGTAATATGCATATGTGCTTTGCTCGAGGGTTTTTTTCTGGTCTCAACCTGAGCCCCTCTCTTATTCCAGCTTAGTTTGGGATTTTCTTTTTTTTTCCCTTCCTCTTCCTACCCAATGTTTACCTTTTTTCTACGGGGTGCCACCCTTGTGGCAACACATTAGTCTTCCTGTCCTGTCTACCTTGTCTACTGTATGTATGTTCTGGGAGGGGTTGTACTGAAAACTGTTTTAAGTGCAATGAGAACAAAGTTCAATTCCATTCCATTCCATAAATGTTCATTTATCCATTTCATTCCTGTTCATGTATTTTTCATAGTTTTCTGCATGTAAAACTACAACAGTTCTCCATAAATTGGGTTGGATCTTAGTTGTACAAACCCCGTTTCCATATGAGTTGGGAAATTGTGTTAGATGTAAATATAAACGGAATACAATGATTTGCAAATCATTTTCAACCCATATTCAGTTGAATATGCTACAAAGACAACATATTTAATGTTCAAACTGATACATTTTTTTTTTTTTTTGCAAATAATCATTAACTTTATAATTTGATGCCAGCAACACGTGACAAAGAAGTTGGGAAAGGTGGCAATAAATACTGATAAAGTTGAGGAATGCTCATTGAACACTTATTTGGAACATCCCACAGGTGAACAGGCAAATTGGGAACAGGTGGGTGCCATGATTGGGTATAAAAGTAGATTCCATGAAATGCTCAGTCATTCACAAACAAGGACGGGGCGAGGGTCTCCACTTTGTCAACAAATGCGTGAGCAAATTTTTGAACAGTTTAAGAAAAACCTTTCTCAACCAGCTGTTGCAAGGAATTTAGGGATTTCACCATCTACGGTCCGTAATATCATCAAAAGGTTCAGAGAATCTGGAGAAAGCGAGTAAGCGATGATATTACGGACCTTTGATCCCTCAAGCGGTACTGCATCAAAAAGCGACATCGGTGTGTAAAGGATATCACCACATGGGCTCAGGAACACTTCAGAAAACCACTGTCAGTAACTACAGTTGGTCGCTACATCTGTAAGTGCAAGTTAAAACTCTACTATGTAAAGCCAAAGCCATTAATCAACAACACCCAGAATGCCGTTGGCTTCGCTGGGCCCGAGCTTATCGAAGATGGACTGATGCAAAGTGTAAAAGCGCTCTGTGGTCTGACGAGTCCACATTTCAAATTGTTTTTTGGAAAGTGTGGACGTCGTGTCCTCCGGACCAAAGAGGAAAAGAACCATCCGGATTGTTCTAGGCGCAAAGTGGAAAAGCCAGCATGTGTGATGGTATGGGGGTGTATTAGTGCCCAAGACATGGGTAACTTACACATCTGTGAAGGCACCATTAATGCTGAAAGGTACATACAGGTTTTGGAGCAACATATGTTGCCATCCGAGTAGCGTTATCATGGACGCCCCTGCTTATTTCAGCAAGACAATGCCAAGCCACGTGTTAAAACAGCGTGGCTTCATAGTAAAAGAGTGCGGGTACTAGACTGGCCTGCCTGTAGTCCAGACCTGTCTTCCATTGAAAATGTGTGGCGCATTATGAAGCATAAAATGTGACAATTGAGACCCCCGGACCGTTGAACAACTTAAGCTGTACATCAAGCAAGAATGGGAAAGAATTCCACCTGAGAAGCTTCAAAAATTGCTCTTCTCAGTTCCCAAACGTTTACTGAGTGTCGTTAAAAGGAAAGGCCATGTAACACAGTGGTCAAAATGTGTTTGCGATGTGTTGCTGCTATTAAATTAATGATTATTTGCAAAAAAAAATAAATACGTTTCTCAGTTTGAGCATTAAATATCTCGTCTTTATAGTCTATTCAATTGAATATAAGTTGAAAAGGATTTGCAAATTCTGTTTTTATTTACGAATTACACAACGTGCCAACTTCACTGGTTTGGGGTTTTGTATAATTGCATGCATTTCATTGGACAGGAACAATTTTTTAGAAAGTCCACAAAGTGGACTTACAGGAAAGAAACATAAGCCGTAACCCTCCAGTCAAAGTCTAACATCGAGCAGTTATTATTTTTGTATTTTTTTTGGTGAGGTGACAATTTAGGAACATTTTGTGTGACGGGTGGCGTTTACTTTGAGCCGCAGTCGAGATAGTTTGCTTGCTCAGTTCCCATTCAGTGTTTATCCATTGTGCCGCCGCTCTCCCATCCGGATTAGCCGCAAATCTATGTGCCTTCTCGGAGCGAGGTTAGCCTACTTGACAGTTTTTTTCCCCGCCCTATCTTTCCAAAATGACAATCTCAGACAGCCCCGGCCTACGCAGAATACTGTTTGGGTTGCAGTTTCCCAGGTAATTAAAACGGACAGGCAGCTAGCCCCCCCCCTAATGTCAGAAGGGACGGCGTTATCAGCTCGCCGTGCTACAATGAAATGAGTCTCGGCGCCGCCACAGTCTTAGCCCGCCTCATATCTCACTCCTCAGACCTGGGCCTGAAGTTGCGGTTTAAGACAAGGTTGGCACGGCGGGCCCGTGACTCCGTCATTAGAAGGTCAGGGACGATGCAGACTCTCCATCTCGTTTAACCCGTGTGTAATGTTCCTATTGTTGTTACTCGGTCAGCGTTTGTGGGTCAGATGGACCCGTTGCATTTTGTGGCTTTTAATGCCTCGCAATCAAACACTTTTATGTTAAAATACTGAACAGATGTTTACCTTATCCAAGGGGTCGGCAACCCAACATGTTAAAAGAGCCATATCGGACCAAAAAGACAAAAAACAAATCTGTCTGGAGCCGCAAAAAGTTAAAAGCCTTATATAAGTGTTATTATCAAGGCAACACACTAAGTTAGTGTCTCAGAGGGTTAGATAAATCCTGGAAATTACTGGCTTAAAACTGGCAAAGGTATAGATGCGTGAGCCCAAGTTAAAGGCCTACTGAAATGAAATGTTTTTATTTAAACGGGGATAGCAGATCCATTCTATGTGTCATACTTGATCATTTTGCGATATTGCCCTATTTTTGCTGAAAGGATTTAGTATAGAACAGGGGTCGGCAACCCGCGGCTCAGCTACATACATGCGGACCCCCCGATTTTCCCAGGAGACTTATGGATCTCAGTGTCTCTCATAGATTACTCCCAGGGAAAAAAATAATCCTATTTACACTCTACTTACTAAATAAAGGGCGTGCCCTAATTGCACTGCAGTAATTGTCCTCTATAGCATTTACATACAGCGTGCCAGTCCAGCCACATGTTGTATATTGTTATTACTTGCACACACAGGAGACAGCAAAGCATACTTAGTCATCAGCCACACAGCTTACACTGACGGTAGCCGTATCAAACAACTTTAACATTGTTACGTTACAAATATGCGCCACACTGTGAACCCACACCAACAAAGAATGAACAACACATTTCTGGAGAACATCCCACCGTAACACAACATAAACACAACACAACCATTACCCAGAATCCCATGCAGCCCTAACTCTTCCGGTCTACATTATACACCCCCGCTAATCCCCCCCACACATCACCCCCCCCTCCCCCCTCCGTGCGTTGGTTGAGCGGAAGAGTTAGGGCTGCATGTGATTCTGGGTATTGGTACCGTCAGTGTAAGATGTGTGGCTGCTGAGGTAGTACGCCTTGCTGTCCCTTACGTGAGCAAGCTGGAACTGCATTCTACATGTGGTCGAGCAGGTACACTGTTAGGTCAGACTGTAGAGGGCGCCAAAGTCAGTGTCATCACGCTCTGATATTCGGGAGTCTCCCGGGAAAAATGAGAGGTTTGACGCTATCAAGCGCCATTTATTCAAAACTCGCGGGCTACACTAACATCAAATTTCCACATGAAATCGCGTGCCGGTGCGTGTGTCGGAGACCCCTGGTTAACATAGCACAAAGCATTTAAGATTTGTATGTTGTGTTTTTCATTTTAATTTTAAAATTCTTTTTGTGGCTCCCATTACTTTCTTTAATTTGTATATGGTATAGAACAACGTCGATAAAGTTCGCAACTTTTGGTATCTGATAAAAAAAAAAACCTTGCCCCTACCGGAAGTAGCGTGACGTTGTCAGTTGTTCACGCCCTCATATTTTCCTATTGTTTTCAACGCAGCTAGAGCTATTCGGACCGAGAAAGCGACGATTACCCCATTAATTTGAGCGAGGATGAAAGATTTGTGGATGAGGAACGTTAGAGTGACGGACTAGAATGCTATGAAATAGATATTTTTTTTCGCTCTGACCGTAACTTAGGTAGAAGCTGGCTCATTGGATTCCACACTCTCTCCTTTTTTTATTGTGGATCACGGATTTGTATTTCAAACCACCTCGGATACTATATCCTCTTGAAAATGAGAGTGGAGAACGCGAAATGGACATTCACAGTGCCTTTTATCTCCACGACAATACATCGGCGAAGCTCTTTAGCATGAGCTAACGTGATAGCATCTGCAAATGCAGATGCAAACTAAATAAATAAATCCCTGACTGGAAGGATAGACAGAAGATCAACAATATCAGGAGACACCGAACCAAACACTGGACATGTAAATACACGGTTAATGTGTATTCGACGCCTGTCGAAGCCTAGCAATGCTGTTGCTAACGACGCTAGCTTAACATTGGGACCTCGTCAGAGCTATGATAAAAACATTAGCGCTCCATCTACGCCAGCCAGCCCTCTTCTGCTCATCAACACCCGTGCTCACCTGCGTTCCAGCGATCGACGATGCGGTCGGCGGCCCGGAGACTTGAAGTCAAGGTGCGTTCGCCGCTAGCGCGTCTGCTATCCAACAAAGTCCTCCTTGTTGTGTTGCTACAGCCAGCCGCATACACCGATCCCACCTACAACGTTCTTCTTTGCAGCCTCCATTGTTCATTAAACAAATTGCAAAAGATTCACCGACACAGATGTCCAGAATACTGTGGAATTTTGTCGAAGAAAACAGAGCTTTTTGTATTGTGTCCAAACACTTCCGTGGACCTCGCGACGTCACGCGCATACGTCATCCTCCAAAGGCGTTTTGAACCGGAAGTTCCCCGGGAAATTTTAAATTGCACTTTATAAGTTAACCCGGCTGTATTGGCATGTGTTGCAACGTTAAGATTTCATCATTGATGTATAAACTATCAGACTGTGTGGTCGGTAGTAGTGGCTTTCAGTAGGCCTTTAAAGGCCTATTAACTTATAAAGTGCAATTTTAAATTTCCCGCTAAACTTCCGGTTGAAAAACTCCTTTGGATATGACGTATGCGCGTGACGTAGCCAGTAGAACAGAGGTATGGCTCCCCCATTGAGGCTAATACAAAAAGCTCTATTTTCATTTCATAATTCCACAGTATTCTGGACATCTGTGTTGGTGAATCTTTTGCAATTTGTTTAATGAACAATGGAGACTGCAAAGAAGAAAGTTGTAGGTGGGATCGGTGTATTAGCGGCTGGCTGTAGCAACACAACAAGAGGACTTACTTGGATAGCAGACGCGCTAGCCAATGCTAGCCACAATCCGATGCTAGCCGCCAACCGCATCTGTGATTGGGTGAAGTCCTTCGTCGCGCCGTCGATCGCTGGAACGCAGGTGAGCACGGGTGTTGATGAGTAGATGAGGGCTGGCTGGCGTAGGTGGAGCGCTAATGTTTTTAGCATAGCTCTGTGAGGTCCGGTTGCTAAGTTGCGAAGTTAGCTTCAGCGTCGTTAGCAACAGCATTGTTAAGTTTTGCCAGGCTGAGAAATATTAACCGTGTAGTTACATGTCCATGGTTTAATAGTATTGTTGATCTTCTGTCTATCCTTCCAGTCAGGGATTTATTTATTTTGTTTCTATCTGCATTTGAGCCAGATGCTATCACGTTAGTTCAGTAGCTAAAGAGCTTCGTCGATGTATTGTGGTGGAGATAAAAGTCACTGAGAATGTCCATTTTGCGTTCTCGACTCTCATTTTCAAGAGGATATAGTATCCGAGGTGGTTTAAAAATACAAATCCATGATCCACAATAGAAAAAGGAGAGAGTGTGGAATCCAATGAGCCAGCTTGTACCTAAGTTACGGTCAGAGCGAAAAAAGATATGTCTTTCACTGCATTCTAGTCCGTCACTCTAACGTTCCTCATCCACGAATCTTTCATCCTCGCTCAAATTAATGGGGTAATCGTCGCTTTCTCGGTCCGAATCGCTCTAGCTGCGTTGAAAACAATAGGAAAATATGAGGAGGTGAACAACTGACTATGTCACGCTACTTCCGGTAGGGGCAAGGCTTTTTTTTTATCAGAGACCAAAAGCTGCGAACTTTATCGTCGTTGTTCTATACTAAATCCTTTCAGCAAAAATATGGCAATATCGCGAAATGATCAAGTACGACCCATAAAATGGATCTGCTATCCCCGTTTAAATAAAAAAAAATAATTTCAGTAGGCCTTTAAACCAACTAAGGTGAGTTCAAGGACCGCCACAATTAGTAGGACAAAATGGTGCTGTCAAATACTGTCATCAGTAAAGCATAAACACCAACATTTTAAACAGCGGGCTTTCAAACAATTATGAAAGTTTGTGTTATGTTTCTCCTCCTATAGAAACATTATTAAAACAACAAATATATTTTCCACCAACATCTTTTTCCATTTTTGAAAAAAGCTTCGGGGAGCCAATAGGGCGGTGCTAAAGAGCCGCATGCGGCTCGAGGGCCGCGGGTTGCTGACCCCTGCCAATTTCTGCATCCCACAGGGATTCTTCTTTTGTGTTTCTGCACCTGCGCTTCCCAGACAAGGTTGCAACATTGTTTGTCAACACTGTCTGCTCTCATTTTCTCGCACATTTGACCCTCTGATGTTCTGTGTACCCACACTCTGTCCTCCTCCTGTCTAGGCCTGCTGTGTGTGTGTGTGTAGGTGTGTGTGTGTGTGTACACAGAACATCAATTTCCACACTTGTACACTGCAAAAACTGAAATCTAAGTAAGATCAAATATCTAAAATGAGGGTGATATTTGCTTATTTTCTGTCTGATAAGATAATTCTTCTCACTAAGCAGATTTTATGTTAGAGTACTTTACTTGTTTTAAGGATTTTAGTCCTAAATGAACTCAGTAAGATTTTTTGACCTATATTGAGTAAAACAGGCTTGGAACTAGAATATCAACTGTTGCAAAGCTGTGTCATCAACACTCACAAGTATAAAACTACTTTTTCAAAGTAATAATTTCTTATTTCAAGCAAGAAAAAAAAATATCATGATGCCGAGCACATATCATGTCAAGATAATGGCACTAACATTTACTAATTTAAGAATATTTTTCAACATATTGAGCAAAAAGGTCTCTTTTTTTTTCTACCACTTTTCTGCACTTGTTATTAGTGAGAATATACTTATTTTAAGGTATTTTTGGGTTCATTGAGGTTAGCTAATTTTACTTGTTTTGGAAAGTCTTGACAAGCCGAATGTTCTTGTTCTATTGGCAGATAATTTTGCTTAGTTCAAATTAAATACCCCTAATTTTTGTATTATTTTTGTTGTTTTTGAACACTGACTTTTTGCAATGTATTAGCCCCGGACCCGGACATCTTATATGCACCGTAATTTCCGGACTATAAGCCGCACCTGACTATAAGCCGCACCAGCTAAATTTAGGGGAAAATACAGATTGCTCCATATATAAGCCGCACCCGACTATAAGCCGCAGGGTTTTGATGTGTAATTAGCGTAGTATATAGGGGTTCCTGCTACCACGGAGGGGATCAATCAAACTTTCACATCTTTGACATGGCGAACAGCATTCGTGCAGAGTACAAATAATACAACGGTGCAAAGTAATACAAAGTGCTCGCCTGTACGTTATCAAAATAACCAGCCTACCGGTATATGAAAAGTCAGTCTTTAATCATTGTGTCATCGTCTTCCTCCTGCGTACTAAAACCACCGAAATCCTCTTCCTCGGTGTCGGAGAAGAACAGGCCGTATATAAGCCGCACCCTTGTATAAGCCGCAGGGACCAGAACGAGGGGGAAAAGTAGCGGCTTATAGTCCGGAAATTACGGTAATAGAAATGTGTAGGAGGGGTGTATGCTGTGTGGTCATTAAATATGTATTCTGATATATGTTCTACACAAAAAATGAGCCAAAGTCAGTGAGTCTCAGTTTGAAAAGGGGGGTGTTGGGGGCGTGGTTGCGGTTGAGGTGCAGGCAGCATACCCCTTCCCCTTCGAGCTGTCCTGGATGAAATTACATTCTTTTTTTCCAATCATTTTGGAACTTGCAAGCGTATTTCTTCTTCTTACTCGTCTCTTCTTCGTTCTTCTGCTTCGTCTCCTTCTTGTTGCGTGTGCAGTTGTGCACTGAGCTCCAAAAGCCGTAGATGTTATTGTAGCGTCCCGAAAAAAGTTAGTGCTGCAAGGGGTTCTGGGTATTTGTTCTGTTGTGTTCACGTTGTGTACAGTAAACAAATAAATAGAGATGTTCGATGATGGCATTTTTTGCCGATATCCGATATTCCGATATTGTTCAACCCTTAATTACTGATTCCGATATCAACCGATACCGATATATACAGTCGTGGAATTAACACATTATGCATAATTTTGTTGTTATGCCCTGCTGGATGCATTAAACCAGTGATCCCCAACCTTTTTGGAACCGTGGACCGGTCAATACTTGAAAATTTGTCCCATGGACTGGGGGGGCGGGGGATATATATATATATATATATATATATATATATATATATATATATATATATATATATATATATATATATATATATATATATATATATGTATATATGTATATATATATATATATATATATATATATATATATATATATATATATATATATATATATATATATATATATATATATATATACATATTTTTTTTTTTTTGTCATAAAAACATACAATCATGTGTGCTTACGGACTGTATCCCTGCAGACTGTAAGACTGTATTGATATATATTGATATATAATGTAGGAACCAGAAATACTAATAACAGAAAGAAACAACCCTTTTGTGTGAATGAGTGTAAATGGGGGAGGGAGGTTTTTTGGGTTGGTGCACTAATTGTAAGTGTGTCTTGTCTTTTTTATGTTGATTTAATTCCACAAAAAAAAAAAAAAAAAAAAAAAAAATCATTTCTTGTGGGGCCGGGTACCAATCGATCCACTGACCGGTACCGGGCCGCGGCCCGGTGGTTGGGGACCACTGCATTAAACAATGTAACAAGGTTTTCCAAAATAAGTCAGTCAAGCGCTCGGTTTAACGTCAATTTCCCCCGCTTCCCGGCGTGCGTTTAAGGGCGCACTGCTGTGTTTAGATGGAGACAGGTGTGGACAATATTGGAGACGGACGCACTTGTCCCCACACAAAGTATACAGCGAAGGAGAAAACTATTTGATGTTGCTTTTATTATCTTTTTAACATGCCTCAAAACAGCAGCTTGGAATTTGGGACATGCTCTCCCTGAGAGAGCATGAGGAGGTTGAAGTTGGCGGGGTTCGGCGGGGAGGGGGCCGGGGGGTGTGTAGGGGGTAGCGGGGGATGTATATTGTTGCGTCCCGGAAGAGTTAGTGCTGCAAGGGGTTCTGGGTATTTGTTCTGTTGTGTTTATGTTGTGTCACGGTGCGGATGTTCTCCCGAAATGTGTTTGTCATTCTTGTTTGATGTGGATTCACAGTGTGGCGCATATTTTTAACAGTGTTAAAATTGTTTATACGGCTACCCTCAGTGTGACCTGTATGGCTTTTGACCGTGTACGCCTTGCATTCACTTGTGTGTGTGTGTTTGCTTGAAATTAACGTTATCATTAAGTGAGTTAAAAGATCACACAACGTGTCAGCATTTCTTGACATCTTCGAGTAAAGACCATTGTTAAACCCGTCCAACGCTAAATTACTATGTGACTGGGCCGGCACGCTGTTTATATTGAGGAAAAGCGGACGCCTGGAAAGCGTGCGGCTGTTAGGGGGTGGAAGTTTCAGGTGAGAGAGGACGCTAAAGGCAGTGCCTTTAAGGCACGCCCCCAATATTGTTGTCCGGATGGAAATCGGGAGAAATTCGGGAGATTTTCGGGAGGGGCACTCAAATTCGGGAGTCTCCCGGAAAAATCGGAAGGGTTGGCAAGTATGCATTAGCGCGCCCGCTCCACATTCTGGTGCGGTGACAGCGTCGTGACACAACCGAGCACGACACCCTGCAGCCTAATGAAGTTGCCGGATAATGAGGAAGGGTTTGACTGGTCGGGGAGGATTAGAACTGAAGTGCAAGTAGGTGATGATAGCGGGAATTTATACCTTCTCAGTGCACATTTTCATACTAAAACATCCTGTCATGCCCCAAAAAAATGAGGACAACCCTACTTGGTGCTATCTCAGCTCCACTCCTGCACACAAAAAGGTTTGTCGCAAAATGTACAGTACTTCTCTGACATACACTATATTGCCAAAAGTATGGCAGTCACACATAAGAGATATGAGTAGACTGCAAAATGATGGCAGTCACACATTAGAGATACGTCTATACTGCAATATAATGGCAGTCACACATAAGACATACGTGTCGACTGCCATATCATGGCAGTCACACATAAGAGATATATGTAGACTGCAATATGATGGCAGTCACACATAAGAGATACGTGTAGACTGCATTATGATGGCATTCACACATAACAGATACGTGTAGACTGTAATATGATGGCAATAACACATAAGATATATGTGTAGACTGCAATATGATGGCAGTCACACATAAGAGATATGTGTAGACTGTAATATGATGGCAATAACACATACGAGATATGTGTAGACTGCAATATGATGGCGGTCACACATAAGAGATACGTGTAGACTGCATTATGATGGCAGTCACACATAAGAGATACGTGTAGGCTGCAATATGATGGCAGTCACACATAAGAGATACGTGTAGACTGCAATATGGTGGCAGTCCTAGTAAGAGATACGTGTCGACTGCAATATGATGGCAGTCACACATAAGAGATACGTTTATACTGCAATATGATGGCAGTCACACATAAGAGATATGTGTAGACTGCAATATGATGGCAGTCAAACATAAGAGATACATGCAGACTGCAATATGATGGCAGTCACACATAAGAGATACATGTAGACTGCAATATGATGGCAGTCACACATAAGAGATACATGTAGACTACAATATACAGTAATGGCAGTCACATATGAGCTACGTGTAGACTGCAATATGATAGCAGTCACACATAAAAGATACATGTAGACTGCAATATGATGGCAGTCACACATAAGAGATACATGTAGACTGCATTATGATGGCAGTCACACATAAGAGATACGTGTCGACTACAATATGATGCCAGTCACACATAAGAGATATGTTTCGACTGCAATATAATGGCAGTCACACATAAGAGATACGTGTAGACTGCAATATGATGGCAGTCACACATAAGAGATACGTGTAGACTGCATTATGATGGCAGTCACACATAAGAGATATGTGTAGACTGCAATATAATAGGAGTCACACATAAGAGATACGTGTAGACTGCAATATGAAGGCAGTCACACATATGAACTACGTGTAGACTGCAATATGATGGCAGTCACACATAAGAGATACGTGTAGACTGCAATATGACGGCAGTCACACATAAGAGATATGTGTAGACTGCAATATGATGGCAGTCACACATAAAATATACGTGTAGACTGCAATATGATGGCAGTCACACATATGAGCTACGTGTAGACTACAATATGATGGCAGTCACACATAAGAGATACGTGTAGACTGCAATTTGATGGCAGTCACACATAAGAGATACGTGTAGACTGCAATATGATGGCAGTCACACATAAGAGATACGTGTAGACTGCAATATGACTCAAGTAAACAACACCAACATTTTATATGTTCCATTGAAAATATAGAACATTACACACGGCGCTCCAAAAAAAGGGTATTAGTTTCCTTTAATGGCCGCCCTACATAAAGTGATCTCGCCTTAAAACGCCGGTTTCCTCATCTGCTGCAGCGCCCTCCATCTCGCCAAAGGGATTACTGCACGCAGGTCCTGCACGATTTCCCTGCATTTGGACGGGGAGATACCGGAGATTTAATTGGCATTCTGGAGGAGGTTATTTTTACCCGTCATTAATTTTTCATACGCGTGTCCCAGTCTGCCTTTAAGGAAATGATTCGCTGATTTGTTCAAGCCTGACACAAAATGTCCAAAATGAATA
Organism: Entelurus aequoreus; assembly: GCF_033978785.1. NCBI lineage: Eukaryota > Metazoa > Chordata > Actinopteri > Syngnathiformes > Syngnathidae > Entelurus > Entelurus aequoreus. Next base: position 10,450,116 of record NC_084736.1, on the reverse strand, counting down.
TGACCTACTTTTGGGGAAAGTTTTCTGGAAAAAAAGGACCGTGAATAAGACCTGTCTTACTCTCTAAACCAGACCTGGGCATTAAGATTTTCAATCCGGCCCACCGGACGTTCTTAATACTTTTTTTAGACCTTTAACATCAAAACTGTCGGGGTCGGGGGGGGGGGGTTTCTCGCATCTTACTTCGGGGTCGTTCTTCCAGGATGCAGACGGACAACTCCGGACAAGTCGTGCAGGTAGGAACATGATTTATTCCTCAAAAATCAAACACGTACCAAAAACAGACAACAAGCAAAAGGAAAGTGTGCCGATCGCACGGGAAGGTAAGGCGAGACTTAGCGCAGGACTCAAGAAGCATAGGAGACAAGGAACTTACCCAACTGTTGCATGTAGCAAATGATGAAGCCAGCCTGAGCGTGGCGAGCAAGGTGAATAAACAGCTCTCTGATTAGTGGTTGACAGCAGCTGAGCGTGCCGACCACTAACCAGAGGCAGGTGAACCCAATTAATCCCCATGGAAACTAAAACAAACCCAGAGGTGCACAAACAGGAACTAGGGAGTTCAAAACTAACAGAAAAAAAACGAAACCAAGGATCATGACATATAGGAGTTAATACGGTAATCTACGTCACAGCAGCTCAGACCAGGAACAAAGCAGAGTGGGCGGGGTTTGTTTTCAGAGCAGCCAGCCCGAAACGCGTGCGTACAACAAATGTATGCATAAAAGTGATAATATATCAAATTGTAGGTAATTATTACCCTTTGCATCCATATTTTGTTGTTTGTTTCATTTTTGTTGTGTTTTGTCCATCAAGGAGAGATTTTCACATGTTATTAATATTCAGTGTTTTATTGTTCATAGTTAATATTGTAAATCCCACTTTCTGTATTTTAATGTACATTTTGGGTGTCTCATTCAGTAAAAAAATGTAAAATTCCATTCCGTTTTTTGAGGTGGTCTGTCATAACTTTTTTAGAACTCTGTCGCAGTGTTCCCCAACATTTTTTCCACCAGGGACCGGTCTAATGTATGCATTATTTTCATGGACCGGCTCCTCCCGGGGGATCCCGAGGCGTTCCCAGGCCAGCCGGGAGACATAGTCTTTCCCAGCGTGTCCTGGGTCTTCCCCGTGGCCTCCTACCGGTCGGACGTGCCCTAAAAACCTCCTTAGGGAGGCGTTCGGGTGGCATCCTGACCCGGTGTCCGAACCACCTCATCTGGCTCCTCTCCATGTGGAGGGGCAGCGGCTTTACTTTGAGCTACCTACGGATGGCAGAGCTTCTCACCCTATCTCTAAGGGAGAGCCCCGCCACCCGGCGGAAAAAACTCATTTCGGATCTTGTCCTTTCGGTCATAACCCAAAGCTCATGACCATAGGTGAGGATGGGAACGTAGATCGACCGGTAAATTGAGAGCTTTGCCTTCCGGCTCAGCTCCTTCTTCACCACAACGGATCGATACAGCGTCCGCATTACTGAATACGCCGCATCGATCCGCCTGTTGATCTCACGATCCACTCTTCCCTCACTCGTGAACAAGACTCAGAGGTACTTAAACTCCTTGGTGCAGGGTATCTCATCCCAGTCGCTTCACACTCGGCTGCGAACCGATCCAGTCAGAGCTGAAGATCCTGGCCAGATGAAGCCATCAGGACCACATCATCTGCAAAAAGCAGAGACCTAATCCTGCAGCCACCAAACTGGATTCTTCAACGCCCTGACTGTGCTTAGAAATTCTGTCCATGAAAGTTATGAACAGAATCGGTGACAAAGGGCAGTCCAACCCTCACTGGAAACCTGTGCGACTTACTGCCGGCAATGCGGACCAAGCTCTGACACTGATCATACAGGGAGCGGACCGCCACAATCAGACAGTCCGATACCCCATACTCTCTGAGCACTCCCCACAGAACTTGTGTACATGGTCGAATGCCTTCTCCAAGTCCACAAAGCACATGTAGACCGATTGGGCAAACTCCCATTCACCCTCAAGGACCCTGCCGAGAGCATAGAGCTGGTCCACAGTTCCACGAACAGGACGAAAACCACACTGTTCCTTCTGAATCCGAGGTCTTGTATTAGTGTTCCTAAAAATCAGATACACATTTTTTTCTCTAAATTTGTCCCCCGAGGCAAATTAATTGCCCAGGCCTGCTATAGAGGGTATGTATGGATGCCGTGTGGGAGGAGTCTGTCATCTCAGGGTTTAGTTGTTTTTTTTAGGACCACCCGCCTCTCACAGGGAGTGGGGGTGGGCAGTGTACACTGAGTCTATCCGTGCTTATAGTTTGCTTTTAGGCAGATGGCGGGAGATCTGATGATATATTTCTTTCCTCCCAGATGCGCCTTTGATCACTCTGCATCTATTTTTACAATCTTTCATTGTCACCGAGACGTTGTCAAACCATTCAGAAACGCACAGGATGGAGTATTTTACCGTATGCTAATGCCAAAGCGGGGGAATATCGAGACTGTTCACAAATGTTTGACATGACTACTTTTAATTAGTCATCGGGTTTGCGTCAGAATTTCCCCGCAGTGTTGGTTTGAAGCTCAGCAAACGAGAGGAAAACTTTGATTTAGATTTGCATCACCGTCCATCTCGTCATTTTTTCCCCGTACTTAACCATCTTAAATGTTTTTTTTCCACCATTTATTTCAATAACTGTGACGATATGCTTCACAAAATAGCAGGATGACCATCAGGCGAACCTGCGGTCACAGTGTGACTCTTCTACTCATTAATCACTAACTTTGACTATTTTGATGGTTGATTAGTCATAGACTATCTTCATGATTAGTCGACTAATCGGATTATGAAGCTACGCCTATTCAGTGATTCTAGTTTCGCAATTGGCTTTTAAATTCAGCTTGAGTTATGCCAGTCAGAAATACTGTATATATATATATATATATATATATATATATATATATATATATATATATATATATATATATATATATATATATATATATATAAATACAATCTAGACTGGGCTCCTAAGGGGGCCCAGTCTGGAGTGGGAAAACACCTCCATGCCATGCACACATAAACATGTTACATATAATCATGACAACTCGCAACAGAGGGGGCGGGGGGATTTGGGACCCTGGAGGTCGACTGCTGCTATGAAGCGCTGCCAGCCGTCCATCACCCCGAAGGGAAATCAAGCGGTGGTGAAGGCATGGGGTAGGGGAGGGGGTGTGTGTGCGTATATGCCCATTGTCTTGGGTGTGTTGATGTAGTGTCCATAGGCCTGGGGCCATTCTGCATGCAAGCAAAAGTTCGACTCCAGGTGTCGTTGAGGAGGGAGGGAGGTCAAAAAGCATCCATCATTGAGGTGTCCTCGGGGATGTTTTCAGAACAGCCTGCTCCTGCGTCAAGGCCACTCGAGGGAGTCAAATCGTAGATCAGGATTTTTGTTTTTCCGCGAGCAGACATTGCAATGGCTTGTCTGTTCTATTCGTCCATGCTGGCCCTCATATCCCAATTTTTCCCTTTCAACCAGCTTTTCCATGATGTGATCCATCTTGCGATTCAGTTCAGAAACGACTCAGTCTATGTGTGACTGACATCTACTAGTCACACTTATCATTACACCATGTAGCAAATAAAATTGCTTTGAGGTCGGAAAGCACAACCAGAATTACGCAGATCCCTAATAGACATCAGGTGGGAAAAAGGTAAAATGCTGGGGAAGAAGATGAGTAAAAAAATACAAACTAGACTGGGCTCCTAAGGGGGCCCAGTCTGGAGTGGGAAAACACCTCCATGCCATGCACACATAAACATGTTACATATAATCATGACAACTCGCAACAGAGGGGGCGGGGGGAGTTGGGACCCTGGAGGTCGACTGCTGCTATGAAGCGCTGCCAGCCGTCCATCACCCCGAAGGGAAATCAAGCGGTGGTGAAGGCATGGGGTAGGGGAGGGGGTGTGTGTGCATATATGCCCATTGTCTTGGGTGTGTTGATGTAGTGTCCATAGGCCTGGGGCCATTCTGCATGCAAGCAAAAGTTCGACTCCAGGTGTCGTTGAGGAGGGAGGGAGGTCAAAAAGCATCCATCATTGAGGTGTCCTCGGGGATGTTTTCAGAACAGCCTGCTCCTGCGTCAAGGCCACTCGAGGGAGTCAAATCGTAGATTAGGATTTTTGTTTTTCCGCGAGCAGACATTGCAATGGCTTGTCTGTTCTATTAGTCCATGTTGGCCCTCATATCCCAGTTTTTCCCTTTCGACCAGCTTTTCCATGATGTGATCCATCTTGCGATTCCGTTCAGAAACGACTCAGTCTATGTGTGACTGACATCTACTAGTCACACTTAGCAAATAAAATTGCTTCGAGGTCGGAAAGCGCAACCAGAATTATGCCGTACATTTGACGCACCGGGTTAGAAGGCGCACTGTCGATTTTTGAGAAAAATAAAGGATTTTAATTGCACCTTAGAGTCGGAAAAATACGGTAAGCATTTCACCACAACCCTTAGGGGCACCAACATGTTACTTTACAGTCATGTCAGGCTGGATAAAATGTTTTCATGCTTCACATGCCGTAGGTTCCCCCATCACATGTATGCTTTGCTTCATGACAACTCGACTGTATCGGGATCTCAAACAACAAACAGTTTCATTTCCCTCATCCAGCCTGCAGACCGGCGTCGATCTGGCCCCGCTCAGAGATGGTCAAGGTTGCCATTAGTTTACTTAATTCCCCCTAAATTTGTTGGGTTTTAGCGGATTAAGCCGAGGGGCCAGCGCTCAGTTGCTGCTCTTCAAATTCCCAGTTTGCATTTGTAATGATTGATATTTTATAATCTTTGGTCTGCTTTTTTTTTTAAATGTAATGGCTGGTAATCTTCTCAGGTTATCTATCATCTGCGGCTTAAGCGGGCGACGTTCACGGCTAAAAACGTTTGACGGATGAGCGGCGCTACAATATAGATCTTTGTTCCGAACATGTAAATATAATTTGATGAATAATCCGCATGTACAGTCGACGCGCTTTTAATAAATCATCTCCTGGAGGTTTATAACTCATCAGCAATCCATTACACGACGGCCACGAGCTATGCTTCATTACAAATTCATGGTGTTGGCGTTCAAGCAACAGTTCACAATTTAAGGGCTGAAGCGGAGAGACAGGCGGTCTGCAGATTAGCCATAGGCTGCAAAGCGTTCCCTCCAATCAATCCTCCGTCCCCGTACAACTGCTGCTATTGATCACAGGCGCTCATTAACAGGCTGCCATGACAACACACTCATATTTCCTATTAAAGCGTGGGGACGAGCGACAGGTCCAAGAACGGTGTCTTACTGTGCCTTTCATCGTATCTCTGATTTCCGTCTGCTTCCTTGCACCACCGTTTCGCCTCCAAGGGCCAAAGTGAAAATGTGCCAATGGTCCGCAGGCCAAACAGGGATTTTTTTTACAAAGCGGCAGGAATTGAGCCTCATACCGCCATATATAAATGGTGAATGGGAGTGCGGAAATATGACCATATCACACCAACTCTCAAATACCTTCACTGGCTTCCTGTTCCACTCAGGATTGAATTCAAAGTCTCCCTACTAACCCATCAGTGCCTCCATGGTAATGCCCCCTGTACCTCAAAGAACTACTCACCCCCAAACCCTCCACACGACACCTGCGCTCCGGACAGGCTAACCTCCTCCTCCTCCAACCTCCAAAGACAAAGCTACGAACAATGGGAGACCGGGCTTTCTGCTCCGCCTCTCCCAGTCTGTGGAACGCTCTCCCTGACCACCTGAAGGCACCACAGACTGTGGATGCTTTTAAAAAAAGGCTTAAAAACCCAGTGCTGGCCTCACTCCACTGGCTCCCTGTCCGTCACTGCATTGATTTTAAATTACTTTTAATTGTTTTTAAATCCCTAAATGGTCTGGCCCCACAATACTTGACCGAGCTGCTGCATCACCATACCTCGTCAAGAGCCTTGAGGTCAGCTGACCAAATGCTTTTGGCGGTCCCCAGATCCAGGCTAAAGACCAGAGGGGACAGAGCCTTTTCCGTTGCCGCCCCTAAGCTCTGGAACAGCCTTCCCCTCCACATTAGGTCAGCCCGGAGCCTGGGGGTCTTCAAAACCCTCCTTAAGACCTACCTCTTCTCGCTGGCCTTTGACCCGAGCTGAGTCCACCCACTAGGCCACCATTTCTAGTCCCCCCCCCCTCCCACCCCTTCGCTTTAGTTGTATTTTTTCAATTTGTAGCACTTTTATTATTTTTTTTTTTTTATTCTGCAAATTTTTTAAACTTTTTATTCGACCCCTTTTACCGTATTGCATTTGCATTATCTTGTTTAGCACACTCATTGTTTATGTTCTTTGTTTGTTTGTTTTTTGTTTTGCTTAGTTGTTTTTTTTTTGTTGTTGTTTTTTTTTTTTTTTTTTTTTTTTGGTTGTTTTTTGTTTGCTCCATGCTTTTTTAACCTGTAAAGCACTTTGGTGCAATCTAAAAAGTTGTTGAAAATGTGCTATATAAATAAAGTTGACTTGACTTGACTTGACTTGACTTCTTTTAAAAAAAACCAACTTATTTTAGATATATGCATACTAGTTCTAGCTATTTGGCTGTTCTAGTTTTGCAATTTATTATCTTTTTATTTTAATTTTTTTTAATACACTGTAGCACTTTGAGGTTGTTTACTCAATGTAAAGTGCTTTTTACAAATAAAATATATTATTATTATTATTATTATTATTTGTATAGCGCTTGTGCAGCCCTTTGAGACACTTGTGATTTAGGGCTATATAAATAAATATTGATTGATTGATTGATTGATTGATTGATAGTTAGCCTGTAATGGGTAATAAGAAAATACAAATTTACACCTAAAATTTGCATAAAATTGGAAGATTTTCTGAGGACAAAGCTACGAACGATGGGAGACCGGGCTTTCTGCTCCGCCTCTCCCAGTCTGTGGAACGCTCTCCCTGACCACCTGAGGGTACCACAGACTGTGGATGCTTTTAAAAAAGGCTTAAAAACCCTTCTTTCTTAAAAAGCCTTATTTTAGATGTATGCATACTAGTTTTAATTTTCCTGAGGGAACTCTCCTGAAGGAATCAATAAAGTACTATCTATCTATCTATCTAGTTCTAGCTATTTGGCTGTTCTAATTTTTATTTGTATTTATTTTTTATTATCTTTTTATTATTGTTATGTACATATATTATTACGGCCATGAATTTTACGCAGAGGTAAGGTTCAGAGAGAGGACAAAGTTGAAGTGAGCCCCTGCAAAACATAATAAATAAGGAATAAACATCAGCCATAACCATCTGGATTGAAAAAAGTGATTGATTGATTTATTGATTGAGACTTTTATTAGTAGGTTGCACAGTGAAGTGCATATTCTGTACAATTGACCACTAAATGGTAAATGGTTTTTCAACTTGTTTAAGTCGGGGTCCAACTTGTTTAAGTCGGGGTCCAAACTAAACATGTGCGGGCGGGGGTTTCCACACCGTTTTGTACGTTTTACACTGCGTTCCTTACTCCACAATATGCAAATTACACAGATGCCCACAGTCTGTGAAACGCTCTCCCTGACCACCTGAATGCACCACAGACGGTGGATGCTTTAAAAAAAGGCTTAAAAACCCTTCTTTTTTTTTAAAAAAAAAGCCTTATTTTAGATATATGCATACTAGTTCTAGCTATTTGGCTGTTCTAGTTTTTCTTTTTATTATCTTTTACTTTTTCTTTTTTTTAATACACTGTAGCACGTTGAGGTTGTTTACTCAATGTAAAGTGCTTTTTACAAATAAAATATATTATTATTATTATTATTATTACTTGTATAGCGCTTGTGCAGCCCTTTGAGACACTTGTGATTTAGGGCTATATAAATAAACATTGATTGATTGATTGATTGATAGTTAGCCTGTAATGGGTGATAAGAAAATACAAATTTACACCTAAAATTTGCATAAAATTGGAAGATTTTCTGATTTTTTGCAACTTCTTTTTACACTTAAATGATAAGTAATAATGAAAAAAGAAGAGATGTGACGCAATCATTGGAGTTATTCGCACTTTTGCACTTTTCTGACAATCATGTTTTTATACAAAATGTCACGTAAAATGTCAGCCTATTTTGAAAGAGCCCGTTTGAATTTGTTATTAGTTGTATAAGGCCTAACTTCTTTTTACACCTGTATGATAAGCAATAATGACATGTTTTAAATGTGACCCAAATCGCTTCGTCAACTTATTTTTACACTTATAAGAAATCACGTCCTTGGTAAAATTATTTTTTTCGTCCAATTTCTCCTAAAATAAAAACAACTTAAAAAAACATGGACTTTTTTTATCCATCGTATAATAATAATAATAATAATAATAATAATAATAATAATAATAATAATAATAATAATAATATATTTTATTTGTAAAAAGCACTTTACATTGAGTAAACAACCTCAACGTGCTACAGTGTATTAAAATATATATATATATATATATATATATATATATATATATATATATATATATATATATATATATATATATATATATATATATATATATATATATATATATATATAAAGATAATACAAAATAAATACAAATAAAAACTAGAACAGCCAAATAGCTAAAACTAGTATGCATATATCTATAAAAAAAAGGCTTTATTAAAAAGAAGGGTTTTTAAGCCTTTTTTTAAAAGCATCCACAGTCTGTGGTGCCCTCAGATGGTCAGGGAGAGCGTTCCACAGACTGGGGGCGTCCGTGTAATTTGCATATTGTGGAGTAAGGAACGCAGTGGAAAACGTACAAAACGGTGTGGAAACCCCCGCCCGCACATGTTTAGTCATCACTTCTTTCAATCCGGATGGTTATGGCTGATGTTTATTCCTTATTTATTATTTTTTTGCAGGGGCTCACTTCAACGTTGTCCTCTCTCTGAACCTTACCTCTGCGTAAAATTCATGGCCGTAATAATATATGTACATAGAATCTGCCTTTGTTTACACCCCCCTTCGCTTTAGTGTATGTATCCTTTTTTCCCCTTAATAAACAGATGGCCTTGGTATGATCCTGTTCTTGTTGTTGCCACGGTAACCACACAGCCCGCGCAGGTGTGAAAGTATTCCTCACCCAGGTCTTTGTGGATGTCGTTTTTTTTTTAATACGAATGCATAAATTGTATATGAGCACTTCTTTCTTAGTGGGTTTTTTTTTTATTATCTTTTTCTGCGGCGGTGTTTTTCCTTTCCTATGTAGACGATGGCAGAGTGGAGCAAATAAGCCCTGAGGCGTTACACGCTCAAAAAGTAGAACTGCGCAGTGGAGATGATGTTACTTACAAAGCAATATTGCACGCTGATTATGTACTATTGTACACCGTGAAGTCGAGTTTGTACTTTGATTCAGCACCAAAGGGTGGGCTGACTCATAATAATAATAATAATAATAATGTACAGTATAGCAGCTGAGTTCATACAAACAGTGCTGACTTTTGACCCTAATGGTCAATTTTGCAGGCGGATCCAATTGAAACTATAAAAAAAAATTAAAAAAAATAAAAAAATAAAAAAAATATATTAAAAAAAATAAATAAAAAAAATAAAATAAAAAAAATAATTACAAAAAAATCTAAAGACTCTACATAAGGGGTGTCAAACTCTAGTTGTAAAATCACGGCACAATAACTTAAAAATAAAGACAACTTCAGATTGTTTTCTTTGTTTAATAATAGAACAAGCACATTATACACCTTTTTCTTTACTTGGCTGGATAAAAAGTATACTTTAGTTACTTTACTCACTAAAAGTATTGTTTATTTACTGTATGTTAGACATACAAATATCCTTTATTTACTTTACTCACTAAAAGTATTGTTTATTTACTGTATGTTATACATACAAATATCCTTTGTTACTTTACTCACTAAAAGTATTGTTTATTTACTGTATGTTATACGTACAAATATTATTTAGTTACTTTACTCACTAAAAGTATTGTTTATTTACTGTATGTTATACATACAAATATCCTTTATTTACATTGCTCACTAAAAGTATTGTTTATTTACTGTATGTTATACATACAAATATACTTTAGTTACTTTACTCACTAAAAGTATTGTTTATTTACTTTATGTTATACATACAAGTATCCTTTAGTTACTTTACTCACTAAAAGTATTGTTTATTTACTGTATGTTATACCTACAAATATACTTTAGTTACTTTACTCACTTAAATTATTGTTTATTTACTGTATGTTATACCTACAAATATCCTTTATTTACGTTGCTCACTAAAAGTATTGTTTATTTACTGTATGTTATACATACAAATATACTTTAGTTACTTTACTCACTAAAAGTATTGTTTATTTACTTTATGTTATACCTACAACTATACTTTAGTTACTTTACTCACTAAACATATTGTTTATTTACTATATGTTATACCTACACATATCCTTTATTTACTTTGCTCACTGAAAGTATTGTTTATTTACTGTATGTTATACCTACAAATATACTTTAGTTACTTTACTCACTAAAAGTATTGTTTATTTACTGTATGTTATACATACAAATATTATTGAGTTACTTTACTCACTAAAAGTATTGTTTATTTACTGTATGTTATACATACAAATATCCTTTAGTTACTTTACTCACTAAAAGTATTGTTTATTTACTGTATGTTATACCTACAAATATACTTTATTTACTTTACTCACTAAAAGTATTGTTTATTTACTGTATGTTATACCTACAAATATACTTTCGTTACTTTACTCACTAAAAGTATTGTTTATTCACTGTATGTTATACATACAAATATACTTTAGTTACTTTACTCACTAAAAGTATTGTTTATTTACTGTATGTTATACCTACTAATATACTTTAGTTACTTTACTCACTAAAAGTATTGTTTATTTACTGTATGTTATACCTACAACTATACTTTAGTTACTTTACTCACTAAAAGTATTGTTTATTTACTGTATGTTATAACTACAAATATCCTTTATTTACTTTACTCACTAAAAGTATTGTTTATTTACTGTATGTTGTACCTACAACTATACTTTAGTTACTTTACTCACTAAAAGTATTGTTTATTTACTGTATGTTATACATACAAATATCCTTTAGTTACTTTACTCACTAAAAGTATTGTTTATTTACTGTATGCTATACATACAAATATACTTTAGTTATTTTACTCACTAAAAGTATTGTTTATTTACTGTATGTTATACCTACAAATATACTTTAGTTACTTTACTCACTAAAAGTATTATTTACTGTATGTTATACATACAAATATACTTTAGTTACTCACTAAAATTATTGTTTTTTTACTGTATGTTATACATACAAATATCCTTTAGTTACTTTACTCACTAAAATTATTGTTTATTTACTGTATGTTATACATACAAATATCCTTTAGTTACTTTACTCACTAAAAGTATTGTTTATTTACTGTATGTTTTAAATACAAATATTCTTCACTCACTAAATGTATTATTTATTTACTGTATGTTATCCATTCAAATATTTGTTATTTACTTATTAAAAATATTGTTTATTTACGGTATATTACAAATACAATTATCCTTTATTTAGTATTTAGGGGGGGGGGGGGGGGGGTCACCCACATCTGCGGTCCTCTCCAAGGTTTCTCATAGTCATTCACATTGACATCCCGCTGGGTTGTGAGTTTTTCCTTGCCCTTATGTGGGCTCTGAACCAAGGATGTCGTTGTGGCTTGTGCAGCCCTTTGAGACACTTGTGATTTAGGGCTATATAAATAAACATTGATTGATCGATTGATTCTGAAAATGTACAAATCATAATGTTGTTGGGTTATGTTTTACACTTACCTGTTGCGGTTAATAGTAAACATACTTTTTGTGTCTTTATTTATATTTTCTGAATACATTTTGTGATAATGTTCATCAGTCAACTCATTGGTGTTAATTTTTAATCCATCAAGATAATCTATCTGTCTTTATATATTTTTTTCAATCGAAATGTATTCCATTTGAAAACAAATATATAAGTTATATATAGTTTTATATTTTATTTATTTTATTATCTTTTATTATTATTATTATTATTACTATTTTCTTTTTCTTTTCTTTTTTTAACACACTGTGGCACTTTGAGGTTGTTTGCTCAACGTAAAGTGATTTTTACAAATAAAATCTATTATTATTATTATTATATTATTAAAGAAAGAACAATAAGATCATATGGACAGCCGTAAGTGTTTACATTTTGCTTTATATTTATTATGTTACTTATTTTTTGTCTGGTTTTGTATTTGTTTTGTATAATTGTTTTTATTTTTATTTTTTTTTAGATATGTATCTCGTGCACACGAGATATATATATATAAAAAAATATATTAAAAAAAATAATTAAAAAATAATATTCCCTCATGTCCCTTTAGGGGGCTCCGTACAAATATGTGGATTTTACCAGTTTTTTTTTACAGAAAAAAACTGGCAGTTGCCAGACTTTTACTGTAAAATATATGGTGTTTTTATTATTATTTTTACAACATATTACTGTAAATAGAAATACAGTACCGCTGTTTAATTTAATTTTGGCAACTCAGCTGCCAGTTTTTTACCACAATAAAATGTGTTGCCATAAAATCATCAACCGTGGATTTTACAGTACAAAAAAAAAAAAAAAACTGACAGCTCAGTCGATATAATTTTACTGTAAAAAAAACCCACAACAAACGGTCGTTTTTCTTCAACTTACAGTAATATGCTGTAAAAAAAAAAAAAAAAACTCCCTACATTTTACAGTAAAATCTATTGGTCGTTTTTATAGTGTACAATTTGATGGATAACTTGCTTCGAAATCATGTATTTATTTGGATTTTGACTAAAAAAAGTTGAATATTGGATACTGTTTTTCTTCCCTGTCAAACTAGAAAAAAAACAACTAACACCTTTCAGTAACAAAATAATAAAGAAATAATATATAAAGCATTTTATTGACACATTATTTACAGGCTATTGCGGGCCATATAAAATGACGTGGAGGGCCGGATCTGGGTTTGAAACCTGTGGTCTAAATTAGTGGTCCCCGACCACCGGTTCGCGGACCGATTGGTACCCGGCCGCACAAGAAATATATATATATGTATATATATATATATTTTTTTTTTAAATTAAATCAACATAAAAAACACAATATATACATTATATATCAATATAAATCAATACAGTCTGCAGGGATACAGTCCGTAAGCACACATGATTGTATTTCTTTATCATTTATCATTTATGAAAAAAAAAAATACTTTTTTTTTTTTTTTTTTTTTTTTAATTAAATCAACATAAAAAACACAATATATACATTATATATCAATATAGATCAATACAGTCTGCAGGGATACAGTCCGTAAGCACACATGATTGTATTTCTTTATCATTTATCATTTATGAAAAAAAAAAATACTTTTTTTTTTTTTTTTTTTTTTTTTTTTAATTAAATCAACATAAAAAACACAATATATACATTATATATCAATATAGATCAATAAAGTCTGCAGGGATACAGTCCGTAAGCACACATGATTGTATTTCTTTATAATTTATCATTTATGAAAAAAAAAAAATACTTTTTTTTTTTTTTTTTTTTTTTTTTTTTAAATAAATCAACATAAAAAACACAATATATACATTATACATCAATATAAATCAATACAGTCTGCAGGGATACAGTCCGTAAGCACACATGATTGTATTTCTTTATCATTTATCATTTATGAAAAAAAAAAATACTTTTTTTTTTTTTTTTTTTTAATTTCACCCCACGCCCCCGGTCCGTGGGACACATTTTCAAGTGCTGACTGGTCCGCAGCTACAAAAAGGTTGGGGACCACTGGTCTAAATGATGAAGTCACTGAAAAGCCGGGGCCATTACTCACGTTAACTTGTCAGCTCCTGCTTCTTATCTGAAGCTTTACATGAACGTTCATTGTGAACCCGACTGTCTTTAATTGCTCATTCAAGTGAGCACTAGATACTCGCTCCCTTTACAGTCAACACGTTTACTGAAAAATCAATATTTACGTCTATCAGATTCACGGGTGCAGCGGGTTATTCACTTATTGGGAGGAGAATAAATTAGGATTCCACGGCGTCGTGATTCACGTCTGTTGCGAATGTAAGTTTCCTCGAGCGTTTATTTATTTATTTTTCCCCGGAAATGTTGTACTTTCCGTTGTGATCATATCCTCTCAAAGGGCTGCATTGTTTTAGCTTCAATAGCCTTCGTTCTAGTGTCTCAATCGCTACGCCCAGACTCCATTACTTGGTCAGATGCGCTTTACAGTTGGGAAGAAAAGACCCGCATCCATATTTAATGGCGTTGTTTGTTTGGGGAGTCGAGAAGCACAATGTGTGCACCGCATGCTAGCCTCCCCCTGGGAACCACCACATGGTTTTCCTCGTTCCTAGTTTACCTGTTTGATTAGCTCTGTGCATGGCCAGATTGTGGGGTGTGGTGTCCCTAATGGCTCGGCCATTGAGCCATTGGCGTAATGAACACCACAATTGGAAATACATTTAAAAAGAAACCAATCATGGGTTCGTTTTGTGTAATGAGTGTCAGGTTCAAACACTGATGTACTTTGTATTAAACAGACAAGAAGCAAGGCATTATGCAGAGACAGACTTCAATTTAGCACATGAGGAGAACGCATGGAGCTGCGCACTTAGTCACAGTCTCGCCCTACGCTCTAAGGTACAGCTCCCGCGTCCCTCTATTTATTCAGGAGTTCCCCAGTCAACATCACCGAGGCCGCCTCTAAAAGGTAAAGGTAAAGTAAAATGTATGACTTTTTATGGTACACGGACGTAGGGAGAAGTACAGAGCGCCAATAAACCTTAAATTGCCGGCCCAATCACATAATATCTACGGTTTTCGCACACACAAGTGAATGCAAGGCATACTTGGTCAACAGCCATACAGGCCTAAATTTTGGCCGATAAATGCTTTAAAATGTAATATCGGAAATTATCGGTATCGGTTTCAAAAAGTAAAATGTATGACTTTTTAAAAACATAGGGAGAAGTACAGAGCGCCAATAAACCTTAAAGGCACTGCCTTTGCGTGCCGGCCCAGTCACATAATATCTACGGCTTTTCACACACACAAGTGAATGCAAATCATACTTAGTCAACAGCCATACAGGTCACACTGAGGGTGGACCGTATAAACAACTTTAACACTGTTACAAATACGCGCCACACTGTGAACCCACACCGAACAAGAATGACAAACACATTTCGGGAGAACATCCGCACCGTAACACAACATAAACACAACAGAACAAATACCCAGAACCCCTTGCAGCACTAACTCTTCTGGGACGCTACAATATACACCCCCCCGCTACTAACTTGAGTTGATTTATTTTGGAAAACCTTGTTACATTGTTTAATGCATCCAGCGGGGCATCACGACAAAATTAGGCATATTAATGTGCTAATTCCACGACTGTATATATCGGCATCGGTTGATATCGGAATCGGTAATTAAGAGTTGGACAATATCGGAATATCGGATATCGGCAAACAAGCCATTATCGGACTTCTCTAATTTCTACTCAAAGACATACAGTCACCAAACTATTGAAAAAACTAGGGAAAAAACAAAAACAAACTGCCTGTAACTCTCACTAGGAAGGTCATAGAGACATGAAACAAAAACCTTTATGTATGTCTCACTTAGACCTACATTTCATAATTTCACATCCTCGGGCAAAAACCAACAGGAAGTTGGCAATTTCCCCTTCAAGACAAAAAATTACTAAAAACAGTCACTTTTGCCTCTTTGACCTGTAATTTGACCCCCTTTAAAACACTTCAAAACTCACCAAACTTTTCACACACTTCAGGACTGGCGGAAATTGCGATCTAATAAAAAAAAGAATCCCAAAACTCAAAATTGCGCTCTAGCGCAATTTTTGAATAAAACAGAGACAAAACTGCTCCTCAGAGGAAAACACAGATAAAACTGCTTGTAACTTCCGGTAAGAACGTCTTAGAGACATGAAACAAAAACCTCTATGTAAATATTACTTAGACCTACATTTCATAGATTGACATCCTTCAGCAAAAATCCACAGAAAGTTTGATATCCCCCCTTCAAAACAAATTTTTTGTAAAAAGCGGTCACCAAACATCAAACATTATCTCCTCTGAGCGCGTTTGTCGTTTCGGCTTCAAACTACTACAGGAGAGAGATTGAACCCTTCTGATTGACGGATACTCAAAGAGTTTTGATAAGTGCTACGGTTTTGATTTTACGAGCCTTCAAAGAACCGCTACGCTGATAATGCTGCTGTGATTTTACGAGCCTTCATAGAACCACTGCGCTGATGTCAACAAAAGTATTGGGACACTTAGGACTAACAGTAGACAAAAGTTTTTGGACACTTAGGACTAGCACCTGCCAAATATGCGGGCCCGACCAACGCTGCTTGCAGCTTTAATTATTATTGAAGTCATAAAGTGCATTATTTTTTTAAACATGCCTCAAAACAGCAGCTTGGAATTTGGGACATGCTCTCCCTGAGAGAGCAAGAGGAGGTTTAAGTGGGCTGGGTTGGGGGGCGTGGTTGAGTTGGTGGGGGATAGCGGGGGGTTTATATTGTAGCGTCCCGGAAGAGTTAGTGCTGCAACAGGTTCTGGGTATTTGCTCTGTTGTGTTTATGTTGTGTTACGGTGCTAATGTTCTCCCGGAATGCGTTTGTCATTCTTGTTCGGTGTGGGTTCACAGTGTGGGGCATATTTGTAACAGTGTTAAAGTTGTTTATACGCCACCCTCAGTGTGACCTGTATGGCTGTTGACTAAGTATGATTTGCATTCACTTGTGTGTGTGAAAAGCCGTAGATATTATGTGACTGGGCCGGCACGCAAAGGCAGTGCCTTTAAGGTTTATTGGCGCTCTGTACCTCTCCCTATGTTTTTAAAAAGTCATACATTTTACTTTTTGAAACCGATACCGATAATTTCCGATATTACATTTTAAAGCATTTATCGGTCAAAATTTAGGCAGTCCGATATTATCGGACATCTCTAAATATAATAATTCTAAAACTGGCGCGTGACTTAACTGTGACTAAGTGCGCGGCACCATGCGTTCTCCTCATTAGCTAAATATGTCGTAAAAGACCTCAGTGAAATTGTCCAAAAACTTGGTTCAACATTCCTAAAAAAATGATTCTTTAACTACAAATGAGAGTTTGACTCTCAGATTGTATATTTTTCATCCCACATAGATATTTTGCAAAACATTTGTTTCCTTCCCCCCCAACAGTGCCTCTCTCTTTCCAAGTACCCCTTAAGTCAGTCTATCATCATTCTGACGGCTGTTATATTAACCCCAAACCGTTCATAAAACTGCAGCTACAGATTGCAGACATCAAACCCCCTTGTCATTGAGGTGGGGAGTCAAATGATTGCAATAAACGGCTCAATTTCAACGCTCGCTGTTTATCACTTCAAAAAGGTCAGGCTTTGTTTTTTCCCCCTCGTTTTCACGGTATTAAAGGCCACGTGTTCGGTCATATGAAGGGCAAGGTGGAAAAAGCTGCATGTGCGCGATTGCATTGCCGAGCCGAGTAGTGGTCTTTGGGATCGGGACATGTGTACGTTCCTGCACCCGTGGGAAGCCCACTGCAGAGGATTTGGACGGCAGCAAAAGGTCAAAGACGGTTTTTATGTAGGAGTTGAAAGCTGTCCTGAGTTTCCCGGGCATCGCAGCCTTCAACTTTGACAGACATATAGACCCATTGCAGCCTCGTAGAACCTGACGTCTCTCAAGGCCTTTATCTTTAATTGGCTGTAACGATGTTTCAGGCCTTGACCAGCTTTGTTGGTTTTTCCCATGGTTCCTTCCACAAGGCCATGCAGAAAGACAGTAGGGGGATACGCCGTAATCACGGTTTGGTACATAGTGGATCTAACATAATATTGTGAAAGTCCAGTCCATAGTGGATCTAACATAATATTGTGAGAGTCCAGTCCATAGTGGATCTAACATAATAGTGTGAGAGTCCAGTCTATAGTGGATCTAGCATAATATTGTGAGAGTCCAGTCCATAGTGGATGTAACATAATAGTGTGAGAGTCCAGTCCATAGTGGATCTAACATAATAGTGTGAGAGTCCAGTCCATAGTGGATCTAACATAATATTGTAAGAGTCCAGTCCATAGTGGATCTAACATAATAGTTTGAGAGTACAGTCCATAGTGGATCTAACATAATAGTGTGACAGTCCAGTCCATAGTGGATCTAGCATAATAGTGTGAGAGTCCAATCCATAGTGGATCTAACATAATAGTGTGAGAGTCCAGTCCATGGTGGATCTAACATAATAGTGTGAGAGTCCAGTCCATAGTGGATCTAACATAATAGTGTGAGAGTCCAGTCCATGGTGGATCAAACATAATAGTGTGAGAGTCCAGTCCATAGTGGATGTAACATAATAGTGTGAGAGTCCAGTCCATAGTGGATCTAAAATAATACTGTACGTTTCCAGCCCATAGTGGATGTAACATAATAGTGTGAGAGTCCAGTCCATAGTGGATCCAACATAATATTGTGAGAGTCCAGTCCATACTGGATCTAATTAATAGTGTTAGTCCAGTCCATAGTGAATCTAACATAATAGTGTGAGATTCCAATCCATAGTGGATCTAACATAATAGTGTGAGAGTCCGGTCCATACTGGATCTAATTAATAGTGTGAGAGTCCAGTCCATAGTGGATCTAACATAATAGTGTGAGAGTCCAGTCCATAGTGAATCTAACATAATAGTGTGGGAGTCCAATCCATAGTGGATCTAACATAATAGTGTGAGAGTCCGGTCCATACTGGATCTAATTAATAGTGTGAGAGTCCAGTCCATAGTGGATCTAACATAATAGTGTGAGAGTCCAGTCCATAGTGGATCTAAAATAATATTGTAAGTTTCCAGTCCATAGTGGATGTAACAAAATAGTGTGAGAGTCCAGTCCATAGTGGATGTAACATAATAGTGTGAGAGTCCAGTCCATAGTGGATCTAACATAATGTTGTGAGAGTCCAGTCCATAGTGGATGTAACATAATAGTGTGAGAGTCCAGTCCATAGTGGATCTAACATAATATTGTGAGAGTCCAGTCCATAGTGGATCTAACATAATAGTGTGAGAGTCCAGTCCATGGTGGATCTAACATAATAGTGTGAGAGTCCAGTCCATAGTGGATCTGACATAATAGTGTGAGAGTCCAGTCCATAGTGGATCTAACATAATAGTGTGAGAGTCCAGTCCATAGTGGATCTAAAATAATATTGTAAGTTTCCAGTCCATAGTGGATGTAACATAATAGTGTGAGAGTCCAGTCCATAGTGGATCTAACATAATAGTGTGAGAGTCCAGTCCATAGTGGATCCAACATAATATTGTGAGAGTCCAGTCCATAGTGGATCTAATTAATAGTGTTAGTCCAGTCCATAGTGAATCTAACATAATAGTGTGAGAGTCCAATCCATAGTGGATCTAACATAATAGTGTGAGAGTCCGGTCCATACTGGATCTAATTAATAGTGTGAGAGTCCAGTCCATAGTGGATCCAACTTAATATTGTGAGAGTCCAGTCCATAGTGGATCTAATTAATAGTGTGAGAGTCCAATCCATAGTGGATCTAACATAATAGTGTGAGAGTCCGGTCCATACTGGATCTAATTAATAGTGTGAGAGTCCAGTCCATAGTGGATCTAACATAATAGTGTGAGAGTCCAGTCCATAGTGGATCTAACAAAATAGTGTGAGAGTCCAGTCCATGGTGGATCTAACATAATAGTGTGAGAATCCAGTCCATAGTGGATCTAACATGATAGTGTGAGATTCCAGTCCATAGTGGATCTAACATAATATTGTAAGAGTCCAGTCCTTAGTGGATCTAACATAATATTGTAAGAGTCCAGTCCATAGTGGATCTAACATAATAGTGTGAGAGTTCAGTCCATAGTGGATCTAACATAGTAGTGTGAGAGTCCAGTCCATAGTGGATCTAACATAATATTGTAAAAGTCCAGTCCATAGTGGATCTAACATAATATTGTGAGATTCCAGTCCATAGTGGATCTAACATAATAGTGTGAGAGTCCAGTCCATAGTGGATCTAACATAATAGTGTGATAGTCCAGTCCATAGTGGATCTAACATAATAGTGTGAGAGTCCAGTCCATAGTGGATCTAACATAATAGTGTGAGAGTCCTGTCCATAGTGGATGTAACATAATAGTGTGAGAGTCTAATCCATAGTGGATCTAACATAATAGTGTGAGAGTCCAGTCCGTGGTGGATCTAACATAATAGTGTGAGAGTCCAGTCCATAGTGGATCTAACATAATAGTGTGAGAGTCCAGGCCATAGTGGATCTAACATAATATTGTAAGTTTCCAGTCCATAGTGGCTCCAGCATAATATTGTGAGAGTCCAGTCCATAGTGGATCTAACATAATAGTGTGAGAGTCCAGTCCATAGTGGGGCCAGCAGTAGATCATCTTGAGTGGAGACAGGTCAGCAGCGCAGAGACGTCCCCAACTGATGCACAGATGAGTGGTCCACCCTGGGTCCCCACTTTATAATTTAGTCGGTGCCTATAAAGTTGTGTTCGAAAACAGTCATGATTGATTTAGAGCATTGTCTTTAACTAATCGGTGTTCGACGGAACAGGCCGCACTTCAAAAGGTCCTAGATCAGTGGTTCTTAACCTTGTTGAAGGTACCGAACCCCACCAGTTTCATATGCGCATTCACCGAACCCTTCTTTAGTTAGAAATAAAATGTTGTTTTTTTTCAAATTCAAGACAAAGTTATATGTTTTTGGTAACACTTTAGTATGGGGAACATATTCGAAGTAACAAAGACTTAATTTAGAGTTATTTGGTTTGGGTTAGGGTTAGAGGGTTAGGGCCAGGGTTAGAGGGTTAGGGTTATAATAAGGCCATGCCGAATAAGGCATTAATAAGTACTTAATAATGACTAGTTAAGAGCCAATATGTTACTAATTTGCATGTTAATAAGCAACTAATTGTTATGATCCGCTGCCCGGATCATATTTCTGTTTGTTTTATAGTCATTTGTGTTTTTCTGCTAGTCTTGGACTCCTTCTTAGTATCTGTTTAGCACCTCTGAGTTTGGTTACCAGAGTAACTAACTACGTTCACCTGCCGCTGGGGTTCCCGACACGCACCTGTTGGTCATCATTGACATTATTACTTAAAGCCTGCCTTCTCAGTCAGTCGTCCTGGCTTCTTTGTTTTGCATCCCGCGACTGCCACGTAGGTTTGTTCTCCTTTCCTAAACTCCTGCTAGTAGATACTATCTGTGCTAAGTGTTAGCCTTAGCTTCCGGTGCGCTCGGCACCTCGTCCTGCCGGGTTGTTTTCTGTTTTGTACCAGTTTTGTGTTATTTGATAATTAAATCATGTCTTTACCTGCAAGTCCTGTCCGGTTTTCGTCCTTTGCATCTTGGGAGAACAAAAATCCCGCCGCACCATGCATCCAGAACGTGACACTAATAATGGTGAATATGTTCCCCAACTAAAGTGTTACCATGTTTTTTTTACTGGTGCACAAAATGAACCGTGCATGAACATCACCTTGTTTAAACAACAAAACCAACACAGTGCATAAACTCACAACAAATTACACACCTGCAAATCAGTCTGACTTCTGCTGTTGCCATATCCCTAATACGCCGATAGGGAGAAGTTTTTATTTACACGATGAGTCGGGTGTGTCTCGACCTCCGCCGAACCCCCGAGCCAGACTCACCGTACCCCTAGGGTTCCATCGAACCCAGGTTAAGAACCACTGTCCTACAGGAACCTCCCAAATTCCCGTGTCGAGACTAGGCACCAACGTAGCTGAACTTTATTCAACCGGGTAGGTTTTTGGTAAAAACACAGGGGTCTATTTCACCTACCACGGTAACCTGGAAAGGCAAAGTTCTTGCAATAGAAAAGGACCTCATGTTGTTCAAAATCTGATGGTTTTCATCTTCCGGTTAGGATAATTTGTCATTTTCCATCTGGCAATTTACCATACAGCCTGTCAAACCCCTTCCTTTACCTGTGAGGGTAATAACGCGGCCACCTCCGCAGTGCAACCTTTTCCACTCGCTACGCGTGGGGGCGGGAAAAAAAATGACAGCCGTTAAAAGAAAAGGTTCTTTCATGTTAGCAGCGGTTGACTGCAGACATGTTAGATTACCTCCTGAGAAATAACGTCTATAAAGACTTAGACTTAGACTTCCTTTTTTATTGTCATTCAAATTTGAACTTTACAGTTCACACTTTACAGTATAAAGTCAGGTGTGCTTCTCTGGACAGCTCTCAGATGGGCAGGAAAAATGACAACACCCGTCTACGTGCTAACATTGTACTGTACGTCCAAAATGTAGGCTTTCATCTCCTGTCTCTTTTGTAGCGGTTGTAAAAATACCCAAGGCTGCGTCATTATTATATGTGCAGCTTGGCTATTTCCAACCCGTCCTTTATGTGATGGAAAGCTTCTCCCTATAGGAATCTTGACTTTCTTGATCAGCTGGTTCTTGTTGTGATAAAGAAAACGCAGTCAATTTTGGTCCGACAACAACTTTTCTCTGCTCTCTCCAATACAAGACAATACATTATTTACGTCGCACATGTGCTTATCTTACACTCATCACGTGTCACAATAAAAATCCGACTTTAAAGGCCTACTGAAATGATTTTTTTTTATTTAAACGGGGATAGCAGATCCATTTTACGTGTCATACCTGATCATTTCGCGATATTGCCATATTTTTGCTGAAAGGATTTAGTAGAGAACATCGACGATAAAGTTCGCAACTTTTTGTCGCTGATAAAAAAAAGCCTTGCCTGTACCGGAAGTAGCGTGACGTCGCAGGTTGAAGAGCTCCTCACATTTCCCCATTGTTTACACCAGCAGCGAGAGCGATTTGGACCGAGAAAGCGACGATTACCCCATTAATTTGAGCGAGGGTGAAAGATTTGTGGATGAGGAACGTGAGAGTGAAGGACTAGAGTGCAGTGCAGGACGCATCTTTTTTCGCTCTGACCGTAACTTAGGTACAAGCTGGCTCATTGGATTCCACACTTTCTCCTTTTTCTATTGTGGATCACGGATTTGTATTTTAAACCACCTCGGATACTATATCCTCTTGAAAATGAGGGTCGAAAACGCGAAATGGACATTCACAGTGACTTTTATCTCCACGACAATACATCGGCGAAGCACTTTAGCTACGGAGCTAACGTGATAGCATCGGGCTTAACTGCAGATAGAAACAAAAGAAATAAACCCCTGACTGGAAGGATAGACAGAAAATCAACAATACTATTAAACCATGGACATGTAACTACACGGTTAATGCTTTCCAGCCTGGCGAAGCTTAACAATGCTGTTGCTAACGACGCCATTGAAGCTAACTTAGCAACGGGACCTCACAGAGCTATGCTAAAAACATTAGCTATCCACCTACGCCAGCCAGCCCTCATCTGCTCATCAACACCCGTGCTTACCTGCGTTCCAGCGATCGACGGAGCGACGAAGGACTTCACCCGATCATCAATGCGGTCGGCGGCTAGCGTCGGATTGCGCGTCTGCTATCCAAGTCAAAGTCCTCCTGGTTGTGTTGCTGCAGCCAGCCGCTAATACACCGATCCCACCTACAGCTTTCTTCTTTGCAGTCTTCATTGTTCATTAAAGAAATTGCAAAAGATTCACCAACACAGATGTCCAGAATACTGTGGAATTTTGCGATGAAAACCGAGCTTTTTGTATTGCATACAATGGTGTCCGAATACTTCCGTTTAACTAGTGACGTCACGCGCATACGTCATCATATTTAGACATTTTCAACCGGAAGTTTCGCGGGACATTTAAAATTGCACTTTATAAGTTAACCCGGCCGTATTGGCATGTGTTGCAATGTTAAGATTTCATCATTGATATATAAACTATCAGACTGCGTGGTCGCTAGTAGTGGCTTTCAGTAGGCCTTTAAGAATCGACCTCCAACTAGGACAGACCTGGGCAAAATAATTGTTTTTAGACCTTTAACATCAAAACTGTAGCTGCAATTATGATGTGCAGTGATGTTTTTAAATGACCAAAAGTCTTGAACTATAAAAAGTTTTTCAATGGTCGAAATATGCGCTTTTGGGTGTTATAAAAGTTATTACGGTAATCTATGTCACAGCAGCTCAGACCAGGAACAAAGCCGAGTGGGCGGGGTTTGTTTGCAGAGCTGCCAGCCCGAAAACAAGCCATGTTCATATGTTGTTAATATTCAGTGTTTTATTGTTCATACATAGTTAATATTGTAAATCCCACTTTCTTTATTTCCATGTACAATTTGGGTGTCCCATTCAGTAAAAAACTGTAAAATTCCATTCTCTTTTTTTGAGGTGGTCTATCATAACTTTTTTTTTTAGAACTTTACCATGTAACTTTTGGTATTAGTGTTCATGGAAAAACTGTGTATATATTATTTGCACATACATATACATTGCCACCCCAGACACATTTTTTCTCTCAATGTGGCCCCAGAGTCAAAATATTTGCTTGTAAAATATGTCCATTGAGGAGCTGGTCTAAGAAGTAAAAGAGCAATGTTCATATGTTGTTAATATTCAGTGTTTTATTGTTCATAGTTAATATTGTGAATCCCACTTTCTTTATTTTAATGTACATTTTGGGTGTCCCATTCAGTAAAAAACAGTAAAATTCCATTCCCTTTTTTTGAGGTGGTCTATCATAACTTTTTTAGAACTTTACATTGTAACTTTTGGTATTAATGTTCATGGAAAAAATGTGTATATATCATTTAAACACATACACATTGGCCCCCCCAGACACATTTTTCTCTCTCAATGTGGCCCTTGAGTCAAAATATTTGCTTGTAAAAGATGTCTCTTGATGAGCTGGTCCGAGAAGTAAAAGAGTGATGTTCATATGTTGTTAATATTCAGTGTTTTATTGTTCATAGTTAATATTGTAAATCCCACTTTCTTTATTTTAATGTACATTTTGGGTGTCCCATTCCGTAAAAAACTGTAAAATTCCATTCCCTTTTTTTGAGGTGGTCTATCATAACTTTTTTAGAACTTTACATTGTAACTTTTGGTATTAGTGTTCATGGAAAAAATGTGTATATATATCATTTATACATACATATACATTGCCCCCCCAGACACATTTTTCTCTCTCAATGTGGCCATTGAGTCAAAATATTTGCTTGCAAAAGATGTCTCTTGATGAGCTGGTCCGAGAAGTAAAAGAGCAATGTTCATATGTTGTTAATATTCAGTGTTTTATTGTTCATAGTTAATATTGTAAATCCCACTTTCTTTATTTTAATGTACATTTTGGGTGTCCCATTCAGTAAAAAACTGTAAAATTCCATTCCGTTTTTTTCAGGTGGTCTGTCATAACGTTTTTAGAACTCTATTGGACATTGTGACTTTTGGTATTAGTGTTCATGGAAAAAAGGGACCCAAACACACATACTGTACAGCAGATTTTTACAACTAAATGTGTATTTGTCATTTATACACACATAAACATAGGACTCCCCAGACACATTTTTTTTCTCTCAATGTGGCCCTTGAGTCCAAATATTTGCTTGTAAAAGATGTCTCTTGATGAGCTGGTCTGAGAAGTAAAAGAGCGATGTTCATATGTTGTTAATATTCAGTGTTTTATTGTTCATAGTTAATATTGTAAATCCCACTTTCTTTATTTTAATGTACATTTTGGGTGTCCCATTCAGTAAAAAACTGTAAAATTCCATTCCGTTTTTTTCAGGTGGTCTGTCATAACGTTTTTAGAACTCTATCGGACATTGTGACTTTTGGTATTAGTGTTCATGGAAAAAAAGGGACCGAAACACACATACGGTACAGCAGATTTTTACAACTAAATGTGTATTTGTCATTTATACACACATAAACATAGGACTCCCCAAACACATTTTTTTCTCTCAATGTGGCCCTTGAGTCAAAATATTTGCTTGTGAAAGATGTCCCTTGAGGAGCTGGTCGGACAAGTAAAAGAGTGATGTTCATATGTTGTTAATATTCAGTGTTTTATTGTTCATAGTTAATATTGTAAATCCCATTTTCTTTATTTTCATGTACAATTTGGGTGTCCCATTCAGTAAAAAACTGTAATATTCCATTCCGTTTTTTTCAGGTGGTCTGTCATAACATTTTCAGAACTCTATCGGACATTGTGACTTTTGGTATTAGTGTTCCTGAAAATAAGGGACTCAAACACACATACTGTACAGCAGATTTTTACACCTAAATATGTACACATAATTTATACACACATACACATTGCCCCCCCCCCCCCCCCCCCCCCGACACATTTTCTTCTCTCAATGTGGCCCTCCGAGTCAAAATATTTGCCCAGCTCTGAACTAGGATGTCAGGAGTGCTGACGAGTTGAATTTCTTTTTAAAAGCTCTTAATACCGCGGTCAAGTTTTGTGCTGACAATTAAGTGGAGGAGCAAGGAGGTCAGGGTAAACGGTTTCACTTTCATTTACTCCAAAACTACTCTGGGTTTCATGAAACCTCCAGGAGTTGTGACATTGGCTAAGGAAGAAAACCATTAAATAGTTTTGCAGGAGCAGGGTTTTTTCCCATCGTTTAATAATTGTACCCCGCCTTCCGCCCTGGGATAGGCTCCAGCTCCTCCGCGACCCCCGAAGTGGTAAAAAATGGATGGATTAGCTTCTTTTTCACAAACATCTTTTAGAAACACCCCCTACAGGACTTAAGTTATGGTTTGAGTTTATTTGGAACATGCATACAATTACAACATGATACATCACAAAAGGTTTGGTTGATATCAGCACTTCAGTCATCAACAGTTGTATCATCAGAGAAATGGACATTGAAACAGTGTAGGTCTGACTTGGTAGGATATGTACAGCGAGCAGTGAACATAGTGAGTTCAGAAAGCATAAGAACAAGTATATACATTTGATAATTTACAATCTGGGGAGGTGGATGTGGTGTGGGTGGAGGTGTTCTTTTAGTGCGGTTTTGAAGGAGGGTAGATGTCAGGTTTAAACACTGATGACATCTATTAAACAAGACAAGAGGCAAATAATTAAACAGAGACAGAATTCAATTTGGACTCAATTGAGGAGAGTCGCCTGTACACTGTACCCTTGCACAGTATCTCAGCACGCTCTGGCGAAAGATTGTACTCCTCCTTCTTTATTTGACTTTCTCCCACCACATGACCACAGCTGCTTCCAGAGGGAAGTGGGTCGTAAACAGCGTTGCCTTTGGTTACCGAACAGTTCAAAAGAAGAGGTCGTAAAATAGTTTTTGATTGATTGATTGAGACTTTTATTAGTAGGTTGCACAGTGAAGTACATATTCCGTACACTTGACCACTAAATGGTAACACCCGAATAAGTTTTTCAACTTGTTTAAGTCGGGGTCCACTTAAATTGGTTCATGATACAGATATATACTATCATATATACTATCATCATAATACAGTCATCACATAAGATAATCACATTGAATTATTTACATTATTTACAATCAGGGGTGTGGAGGGGGGGGGGGGGGGGGAGGATATGGACATCAAGTAGTGGACATAGAGAGAGAGAGAGAGAGAGAGAGAGAGAGAGAGATCAGAGGGCATAAGAAAAAGAAAAAGTATCTGCATTTGATTGTTTACATTTGATTGTTTTAGCAATCCGGGGAGGGTGTTAGTTTAGGGTTGTAGCTGCCTGGAGGTGAACTTTTATTGCGGTTTTGAAGGAGGATAGAGATGCCCTTTCTTTTATACCTGTTGGGAGCGCATTCCACATTGATGTGGCATAGAAAGAGAATGAGTTAAG
This sequence comes from Entelurus aequoreus, assembly GCF_033978785.1. Taxonomy (NCBI): domain Eukaryota; kingdom Metazoa; phylum Chordata; class Actinopteri; order Syngnathiformes; family Syngnathidae; genus Entelurus; species Entelurus aequoreus. The sequence continues at coordinate 10,422,158 of NC_084736.1, read as the reverse complement.
ACCTTTATTAGTTCGGAATCTGGGTTTAACGTGGTTAGTGGAGCTCCCCCTGGTGTTGTGGTTATGGCGGTCATTTACGTTAAGGAAGTAGTTTGACATGTACTTCGGTATCAGGGAGGTGTAGCGGATGTTATAGACTAGGCTCAGTGCACGCTCTCCGCTTTGAAGTCCTTGGGTTAGAACAATATCTTTCTGTTGATTACCATACATGAAATAAAGCAGAACACCTTCATTTTGCTTCCCCCCCTATACAGTGGAGTTTTACGAGCCTTACTCTTGGTAGGTTCCAAAACGAACGAGACCTTTCTGACGGTATAACATATGCGGGGGTTCGTTGGCCGATTTGTCACGTATTAAGCGTAAGAGAAACGTGAGGAACTATAATAAAGTTTGAAATATGAGCAATAATAATATGGGCTGCTTGCATTGCAGCAGGCCCATAATATGGGCTCCTTGCATTGGAGCAGGCCCATAATTAAGAATAATTTACATCTGCAAAATATTATTGGTTCAAAATTGAACACATTTTATGCAGAGACTTGACACGAAACTGCATAGAGTTCAGCACAATTTACAAATGTACATAGGCTCAGTGAACTATAATTGTCATGATCTGTGGTCTAGATCATGTTTTGTTTAGTTATGTTCTGTTAGTTTTGGACTCCATAGTTCCTGTTTTTGTGCACCCTTGTTTGTTTTAGTTTCCATGATGACTCATTAGTTTCACCTGCCTCATGTGTTTGACTCACGCACCTGCTCTAATCAGAGACTATTATTTAAGCCTGTTTTGCCAGTTAGTCGTCCTGGCGACATTACTCTGTTATGATCTTTTCATGCTCTGTTTTGACTTTTCTTGCCATAGTCATGCTGTTCGATTCATGCCGTGTCCAGTAAGTCTTTTGTTTCATGTCCATAGTTCTTGCTATTTGTTTCAAGCCACCGTTTAGTGAGTTTTCATGTTTTTAGTTTCATGGTTCATGTCCATAGTTTATGCTAAGTCTTAGCTTTTGTTT
>NC_084736.1:10414160-10421125 GCF_033978785.1 Entelurus aequoreus | reverse complement strand
TTTGTGTTATTTGATAATTAAATCATGTCTTTACCTGCAAGTCCTGTCCGGTTTTCGTCCTTTGCATCTTGGGGAGAACAAAAATCCCGCCGCACCATGCATCCAGAACGTGACACTAATAATGGTGAATATGTTCCCCAACTAAAGTGTTACCATGTTTTTTTTACTGGTGCACAACATGAACGGTGCATGAACATCACCTTGTTCAAACAACAAAACCAACACAGTGCATAAACTCACAACAAATTACACACCTGCAAATCAGTCTGACTTCTGCTGTTGCCGTATCCGTAATACGCCGATAGGGAGAAGTTTTTATTTACACGATGAGTCGGGTGTGTCTCGACCTCCGCCGAACCCCCGAGCCAGACTCACCGTACCCCTAGGGTTCCATCGAACCCAGGTTAAGAACCACTGTCCTACAGGAACCTCCCAAATTCCCGTGTCGAGACTAGGCACCAACGTAGCTGAACTTTATTCAACCGGGGTAGGTTTTTGGTAAAAACACAGGGGTCTATTTCACCTACCACGGTAACCTGGAAAGGCAAAGTTCTTGCAATAGAAAAGGACCTCATGTTGTTCAAAATCTGATGGTTTTCATCTTCCGGTTAGGATAATTTGTCATTTTCCATCTGGCAATTTACCATACAGCCTGTCAAACCCCTTCCTTTACCTGTGAGGGTAATAACGCGGCCACCTCCGCAGTGCAACCTTTTCCACTCGCTACGCGTTGGGGGCGGGAAAAAAAAATGACAGCCGTTAAAAGAAAAGGTTCTTTCATGTTAGCAGCGGTTGACTGCAGACATGTTAGATTACCTCCTGAGAAATAACGTCTATAAAGACTTAGACTTAGACTTCCTTTTTTATTGTCATTCAAATTTGAACTTTACAGTTCACACTTTACAGTATAAAGTCAGGTGTGCTTCTCTGGACAGCTCTCAGATGGGCAGGAAAAATGACAACACCCGTCTACGTGCTAACATTGTACTGTTCGTCCAAAATGTAGGCTTTCATCTCCTGTCTCTTTTGTAGCGGTTGTAAAAATACCCAAGGCTGCGTCAGTATTATATGTGCAGCTTGGCTATTTCCAACCCATCCTTCATGTGATGGAAAGCTTCTCCCTATAGGAATCTTGACTTTCTTGATCAGCTGGTTCTTGTTGTGATAAAGAAAACACAGTCAATTTTGGTCCGACAACAACTTTTCTCTGCTCTCTCCAATACAAGACAATACATTGTTTACGTCGCACGCGTGCTTATCTTACACTCATCACGTGTCACAATAAAAATCCGACTTTAAAGGCCTACTGAAATGATTTTTTTTTTATTTAAACGGGGATAGCAGATCCATTTTACGTGTCATACTTGATCATTTCGCGATGTTGCCATATTTTTGCTGAAAGGATTTAGTAGAGAACATCGACGATAAAGTTCGCAACTTTTGGTCGCTGATAAAAAAAAGCCTTTCCTGTACCGGAAGTAGCGTGACGTCGCAGTTTGAAGGGCTCCTCACATTTCCCCATTGTTTACACCAGCAGCGAGAGCGATTCGGACCGAGAAAGCGACGATTACCCCATTAATTTGAGCGAGGATGAAAGATTTGTGGATGAGGAACGTGAGAGTGAAGGACTAGAGTGCAGTGCAGGACGCATGTTTTTTCGCTCTGACCGTAACTTAGGTACAAGCTGGCTCATTGGATTACACACTTTCTCCTTTTTCTATTGTGGATCACGGATTTGTATTTTAAACCACCTCGGATACTATATCCTCTTGAAAATGAGAGTCGAGAACGCGAAATGGACATTCACAGTGACTTTTATCTCCACGACAATACATCGGCGAAGCACTTTAGCTACGGAGCTAACGTGATAGCATCGGGCTTAACTGCAGATATAAACAAAAGAAATAAACCCCTGACTGGAAGGATGGACAGAAAATCAACAATACTATTAAACCATGGACATGTAACTACACGGTTAATGCTTTCCAGCTTGGCGAAGCTTAACAATGCTGTTGCTAACGACGCCATTGAAGCTAACTTAGCTACGGGACCTTGACAGAGCTATGCTAAAAATATTAACTATCCACCTACGCCAGCCAGCCCTCATCTGCTCATCAACACCCGTGCTCACCTGCGTTCCAGCGATCGACGGAGCGACGAAGGACTTCATAGATGCGGTCGGCAGCTAGCGTCGAATAGCGCGTCTGCTATCCAAGTCAAAGTCCTCCTGGTTGTGTTGCTGCAGCCAGCCGCTAATACACCGATCCCACCTAAAGCTTTCTTCTTTGCAGTCTTCATTGTTCATTAGACAAATTGCAAAAGATTCACCAACACAGATGTCCAGAATACTGTGGAATTTTGCGATGAAAACCGAGCTTTTTGTATTGCATACAATGGTGTCCGAATACTTACGTTTAACTAGTGACGTCACGTGCATACGTCATCATACATAGACATTTTCAACCGGAAGTTTCGCGGGAAATTTAAAATTGCACTTTATAAGTTAACCCGGCCGTATTGGCATGTGTTGCAATGTTAAGATTTCATCATTGATACATAAACTATCAGACTGCGTGGTCGGTAGTAGTGGGTTTCAGTAGGCCTTTAAGAATTGACCTCCAACTAGGACAGACCTGGGCAAAATAATTGTTTTTAGACCTTTAACATCAAAACTGTAGCCGCCAATATGATGTGCAGTGATGTTTTTAAATGACCGTAAGTATTATACTATAGAAAGTTTTTCAATGGTCGAAATATGCGCTTTTTGGTTTTTATAGGAGTTATTACGGTAATCTACATCACAGAAGCTCAGACCAGGAACAAAGCAGAGTGGGCGGGGTTTGTTTGCAGAGCAGCCCGCCCGAAAACAAGCCATGTTCATATGTTGTTAATATTCAGTGTTTTATTGTTCATACATAGTTAATATTGTAAATTCCACTTTCTTTATTTTAAAGTACATTTTGGGTGTCCCATTCAGTAAAAAACTGTAAAATTCCATTCTCTTTTTTTGAGGTGGTCTATCATAACTTTTTTTTTTAGAACTTTACCATGTAACTTTTGGTATTAGTGTTCATGGAAAAAACTGTGTATATATTATTTGCACATACATATACATTGCCACCCCAGACACATTTTTTCTCTCAATGTGGCCCCAGAGTCAAAATATTTGCTTGTAAAATATGTCCATTGAGGAGCTGGTCTAAGAAGTAAAAGAGCAATGTTCATATGTTGTTAATATTCAGTGTTTTATTGTTCATAGTTAATATTGTGAATCCCACTTTCTTTATTTTAATGTACATTTTGGGTGTCCCATTCAGTAAAAAACTGTAAAATTCCATTCCCTTTTTTTGAGGTGGTCTATCATAATTTTTTTAGAACTTTACATTGTAACTTTTGGTAGTAGTGTTCATGGAAAAAAATTGTATATATCATTTATACATACATATACATTGCCCCCCCAGACACATTTTTTTCTCTCAATGTGGCCCCCGAGTCAACATTTTTGCTTGTAAAAGATGTCTCTTGAGGAGCTGGTCGGACAAGTAAAAGAGTGATGTTCATATGTTGTTAATATTCAGTGTTTTATTGTTCATAGTTAATATTGTAAATCCCACTTTCTTTATTTTAATGTACATTTTGGGTGTCCCATTCAGTAAAAAACTGTAATATTAAATTTCGTTTTTTTCAGGTGGTCTGTCCTAACGTTTTTAGAACTCTATCGGACATTGTGACTTATGGTATTAGTGTTCATGGAAAAAAAGGACCCAAACACACATACTGTACAGCAGATTTTTACAGCTACTGTAAATGTGTATATATCATTTAAACACACATTCACATTGGCCCTCCAGACACTTTGTTTTCTCTCAATGTGGCCCTTGAGTCAAAATATTTGCTTGTAAAAGATGTCTCTTGATGAGCTGGTCTGAGAAGTAAAAGAGCCATGTTCATATGTTGTTAATATTCAGTGTTTTATTGTTCATAGTTAATATTGTAAATCCCACTTTCTTTTTTTTCATGTACATTTTTGGTGTCCCATTCAGTAAAAAACTGTAATATTAAATTTTGTTTATTTCAGGTGGTCTGTCATAACGTTTTTAGAACTCTATCGGACATTGTGACGTATGGTATTAGTGTTCATGGAAAAAAAGGGACCGAAACACACATACTGTACAGCAGATTTTTACAGCTAAATGTGTATGTATCATTTATACACACATTCACATTGGCCCTCCAGACACTTTTTTTTCTCTCAATGTGGCCCTTGAGTCAAAATATTTGCTTGTAAAAGATGTCCCTTGATGAGCTGGTCTGACAAGTAAAAGAGCCATGTTCATATATTGTTAATATTCAGTGTTTTATTGTTCATATTTAGTATTGCAAATCCCATTTTCTTTATTTTCATGTACATTTTGGGTGTCCCATTCAGTAAAAAGCTGTACAATTTAATTCCCTTTTTTTTGAAGTGGTCTGTCATAACTTTTTTAGAACGTTTGGTGTTAGTGTTCCTGAAAAAATGGTCCCAAACACACTTACTGTACAGCAGATGTTTACAGCTACTGTAAATGTGTTTATATCATTTATACACACATACACGTTGGCAATCCAGACACTTTTTTTTCTCTCAATGTCATCATCATCCTCATTTCTTTTTATTCCTTTCATAAAAATGCATATGTACAAGCCATGTACAGTTGACACTTTCATTGTTTTTTAGTTTCTTATACATTTCCATGATCAGAAAGGAGCAGATGGAAGAATACTATTCATATATTTATCTGCCCTTGAGTCAAAATATTTGCTTGTAAAAGATGTCTCTTGATGAGCTGGTCTGAGAAGTAAAAGAGTGATGTTCATATGTTGTTAATATTCAGTGTTTTATTGTTCATAGTTAATATTGTAAATCCCACTTTCTTTATTTTCATGTACATTTTTGGTGTCCCATTCAGTAAAAAACTGTAAAATTAAATTCCGTTTTTTTCAGGTGGTCTGTCATAACATTTTCAGAACTCTATCGGACATTGTGACTTTTGGTATTAGTGTTCCTGAAAATAAGGGACTCAAACACACATACTGTACAGCAGATTTTTACACCTAAATATGTACACATAATTTATACACACATACACATTGCCCCCCCCACCGCACCCCCTGACACATTTTCTTCTCTCAATGTGGCCCTCCGAGTCAAAATATTTGCCCAGCTCTGAACTAGGATGTCAGGAGTGCTGACGAGTTGAATTTCTTTTTAAAAGCTCTTAATACCGCGGTCAAGTTTTGTGCTGACAATTAAGTGGAGGAGCAAGGAGGTCAGGGTAAAAAGGTTTCACTTTCATTTACTCCAAAACTACTTTGGGTTTCATGAAACCTCCAGGAGTTGTGACATTGGCTAAGGAAGAAAACCATTAAATAGTTTTGCAGGAGCAGGGTTTTTTCCCATCGTTTAATAATTGTACCCCGCCTTCCGCCCTGGGATAGGCTCCAGCTCCTCCGCGACCCCCGAAGTGGTAAAAAATGGATGGATTAGCTTCTTTTTCACAAACATCTTTTAGAAACACTCCCTACAGGACTTAAGTTATGGTTTGAGTTTATTTGGAACATGCATACAATTACAACATGATACATCACAAAAGGTTTGGTTGATATCAGCACTTCAGTCATCAACAGTTATATCATCAGAGAAATGGACATTGAAACAGTGTAGGTCTGACTTGGTAGGATATGTACAGCGAGCAGTGAACATAGTGAGATCAGAAAGCATAAGAACAAGTATATACATTTGATAATTTACAATCTGGGGAGGTGGGATGTGGTGTGGGTGGAGGTGTTCTTTTAGTGCGGTTTTGAAGGAGGGTAGATGTCAGGTTTAAACACTGATGACATCTATTAAACAAGACAAGAGGCAAATAATTAAACAGAGACAGAATTCAATTTGGACTCAATTGAGGAGAGTCGCCTGTACACTGTAACCTTGCACAGTATCTCAGCACGTTCTGGCGAAAGATTGTACTCGTCCTTCTTTATTTGACTTTCTCCGACCACATGACCACAGCTGCTTCCAGAGGGAAGTGGGTCGTAAACAGCGTTGCTTTTGGTTACCGAACAGTTCAAAAGAAGAGGTCGTAAAATAGTTTTTTGATTGATTGATTGAGACTTTTATTAGTAGGTTGCACAGTGAAGTACATATTCCGTACAATTGACCACTAAATGGTAACACCCGAATAAGTTTTTCAACTTGTTTAAGTCGGGGTCCACTTAAATTGATTCATGATACAGATATATACTATCATATATACTATCATCATAATACAGTCATCACATAAGATAATCACATTGAATTATTTACATTATTTACAATCAGGGGTGTGGAGGGGGGGGGGGGGATATGGACATCAAGTAGTGGACATAGAGAGAGAGAGAGAGAGAGAGATCAGAAGGCATAAGAAAAAGAAAAAGTATCTGCATTTGATTGTTTACATTTGATTATTAGCAATCCGGGGAGGGTGTTAGTTTAGGGTTGTAGCTGCCTGGAGGTGAACTTTTATTGCGGTTTTGAAGGAGGATAGAGATGCCCTTTCTTTTATACCTGTTGGGAGCGCATTCCACATTGATGTGGCATAGAAAGAGAATTAGTTAAGACCTTTGTTAGTTCGGAATCTGGGTTTAACGTGGTTAGTGGAGCTCCCCCTGGTGTTGTGGTTATGGCGGTCATTTACGTTAAGGAAGTAGTTTGACATGTACTTCGGTATCAGGGAGGTGTAGCGGATTTTATAGACTAGGCTCAGTGCACGCTCTCCGCTTTGAAGTCCTTGGGTTAGAACAATATCTTTCTGTTGATTACCATACATGAAATAAAGCAGAACACCTTAATTTTGCTTCCCCCCCTATACAGTGGAGTTTTACGAGCCTTACTCTTGGTAGCTTCCAAAACGAACGAGACCTTTCTGACGGTATAACATATGCGG
>NC_084736.1:10366660-10409160 GCF_033978785.1 Entelurus aequoreus | reverse complement strand
ATCCACTATGGACTGGACTTTCACAATATTATGTTAGATCCACTATGGACTGGACTCTCACACTAATATGTTAGATCTGCTATGGACTGGACTCTCACACTATTAAGTTAGATCCACTATGGACAGGACTCTCACATTATTATGTTAGACCCATTATGGACAGGACTCTCACAATATTATGTTAGATCCACTATGGACTGGACTTTCACAATATTATGTTAGATCCACTATGGACTGGACTCTCACACTATTATGTTAGATCTGCTATGGAGTGGACTTTCACAATATTATGTTAGATCCACTATGGACTGGACTCTCACACTATTATGTTAGATCCACTATGGACTGGACTCTCACATTATTATGTTAGATACACTATGGAGTGGACTTTCACTATTATATTAGATCCACTATGGACTGGACTCTCACACTATTATGTTAGATCCACTATGGACTGGACTTTCACATGATTATGTTAGATCCACTATGGACTGGACTTTCACAATATTATGTTAGATCCACTATGGACTGGACTTTCACAATATTATGTTAGATCCACTATGGACTGGACTCTCACACTATTATGTTAGATCCACTATGGACTGGACTCTCACATGATTATGTTAGATCCACTATGGACTGGACTTTCACAATATTATGTTAGATCCACTATGGACTGGACTCTCACACTATTATGTTAGATCCACTATGGACTGGAATCTCACACTATTATGTTAGATCCACTATGGACTGGACTCTCACATTATTATGTTAGATCCACTATGGACTGGACTTTCACAATATTATGTTAGATCCACTATGGACTGGACTTTCACAATATTATGTTAGATCCACTATGGACTGGACTCTCACACTATTATGTTAGATCTGCTATGGACTGGACTCTCACATTATTATATTAGATCCACTATGGACAGGACTCTCACATTATTATGTTAGATCCACTATTGGCTGGACTTTCACAATATTATGTTAGATCCACTATGGACTGGACTCTCACAATATTATGTTAGATCCACTATGGACTGGACTCTCACAATATTATGTTAGATCCACTATGGACTGGACATTCACAATATTATGTTAGATCCACTATGGACTGGACTCTCACATTATTATGTTAGATACACTATGGAGTGGACTTTCACTATTATGTTAGATCCACTATGGACTGGACTCTCACACTATTATGTTAGATCCACTATGGACTGGACTTTCACATGATTATGTTAGATCCACTATGGACTGGACTTTCACAATATTATGTTAGATCCACTATGGACTGGACTTTCACACTATTATGTTAGATCCACTATGGACTGGACTCTCACACTATCATGTTAGATCTACTATGGTCTGGACTCTCACACTATTATGTTAGATCTACTATGGACTGGACTCTCAAACTATTATGTTAGCTGAACTCTCACTATTATGTTAGATCCACTATGGACTGGACTCTCACACTATTATGTTAGATTTACTATGGACTGGACTCTCAAACTATTATGTTAGCTGGACTCTCACTATTATGTTAGATCCACTATGGACTGGACTCTCACACTATTATGTTAGATCCACTATGGACTGGACTCTCACTATTATGTCAGATCTACTATGGACTGGACTTTCACAATATTATGTCAGACCCACTCGACGTCCATTGAGTCCCGCCGCAGGGCGCACAAGTCCCGGGATGCAAAAAATGTCCAAAACGCACCTAGCAAAGTCCCAAGGGAAGTGGGGGAGAAAAGTGAGGAAAAGTCGGCAAAAGTCCCCAAAATTTTTCAAAATACCTACCCAGGTTCGAGCCCCACAAGTCCCGCCGCCGGCCGCGCAAGTCCCGGGATGCCCAAAATGTCCATAACACACCCAGCCGAGTCCCACAGGGAGGGTGGATAAAAGTTGGAAAAGTCGGCAAAAGTCCCAAAAATGTTAAAAATACCTACCCAGGTTCGAGTCCCACATGGAGTGCCACAAGTCTTAATACTTAATAATGTGATTTTTGAACATTTTACCGACTTTTCTCACTTTTCTCCCCGCCTTCCCGTGGGACTTTGCTTGCCGCGATTTGGATATTTTGTGCATCCCGGCCGGCGGCGGGACTTGTGGGGCTCGAACCTGGGTAGGTATTTTTTACATTTTTGGGACTTTTGCCGACTTTTCCAACTTTTATCCCCCCTCCCTGTGGGACTCGGCTGGGTGTGTCATGGACATTTTGGGCATCCCGGGACTTGCCCGGCCGGCGGCGGGACTTGTGGGGCTCGAACCTGGGTAGGTATTTTTAACATTTTTGGGACTTTTGCCCACTTTTCCAACTTTTATCCCCCTTCCCCGTGGGACTCGGCTGGGTGTGTTATGGACATTTTGGGCATCCCGGGACTTGCGCGGCCATACATAAGATTTTATGTTAGAGTGTTTTACTTGTTTTAAGGGTTTTGGTCCTAAATGATCTCAGTAAGATATTACAGCTTGTTGCTGAGATTTGATGACCTATATTGAGTAAAACATGCTTGAAACTAGAATATCAACATTTGAACAGTGACTTTTTGCAGTGTGGCTACGGGGCAGTCAGGTACCCGGGGTAACGGTAGTAAAGGGGTTAACCTCCTAGTGCCCCCAAGACCTCCATAGAGGAGCCTCCACTGCCGGATGCACTTTAACGTCATGCCCAGGACACATCATAACATTTATCTTAATATTCCACAGGCCTCGGCCGCAACTTTCACATCTTCCCTAATACATTTCTTCATTTTTGATGGTCTCATTTGATGTGAAAACGTGTGGAAAAATGGGCGAAAATGAGCCGCGCTCGAGGGTACGGCCGTCTTGGGAGTGACAATTTATCCATCACGGTGACACCTAAATTGGGATCAAGTTGCTCTACCGCATACCCAAACCTCCAAGTCCAAATGTGATGAAAAGATCGAATGAAAACTCTTAAAACGGCAACAGAAAAAAAAAAAGGTGAGGTCACGAGGTTTTGCATTGAGAAATGCAAACGTGCTTCAAAGTGTTGTTCTTACACAGCAAAAAGTCAGTGTTCAAAAACAAGATTTTTTTTTTACAAAATTAGGGATATTTTAAGTCAGGTTCAAACACTGATGACATCTATTAAACAAGACAAGAAGCAAAGAATCAAACAGAGACATAATTAAATTTGGACTCAATTTTGAGGAGAGACGCGACAACTGTACTCTCTGTACAGTCTTGCACCACGCTCTGACGAAAAACGTTTACGTCTCCTCCTTTATTTAGACCAGGGGTCCCCAAACTACGGCCCGAGGGCCGGATGCGGCCCCCCAGCGTCCAAAATCCGGCCCGCGGGAAGTCCCAAGATATTTATTTTTTATTTGTATTTATTTATTTATTTTTTTTTATTATTATTATTTTTTTAATTTGTCCTTACTAGTCCATTTTCTACCGTCTCCTAGCCACTCAGGCAAATCATATTGTCTAAAAATGCATCTTACAATCGATAACGTGACATGCAGCAAGTGCGCTCTTTAAGTCAATTAGTGCGCGAGGAATATATATATATATATATATATATATATATATATATATATATATATATATATATATATATATATATATATATATACACACACACATATAGACCCATATACATATATACACATATAAACACATATATACATATAATATATATATATATATATATATATATATATATATATATATATATATATATATATATATATATATATATATATATATATATATATATATATATACACACACACACATATAGACCCATATACATATATACACATATAAACACATATAAACACATATATACATATAATATATATATATATATATATATATATATATATATATATATATATATATATATATATATATATATATATATATATATATATATATATATATATATATATATATATATATATATATATATATATATATATATATACACACACACATATAGACCCATATACATATATACACATATAAACACATATATACATATATACATATAATATATATATATATATATATATATATATATATATATATATATATATATATATATATATATATATATATATATATATATATATATATATATATATATATATATATATATATATATATATACCAGGGGTCACCAACGCGGTGCCCGCGGGCACCAGGTCGCCCGTAAGGACCAGATGAGTCGCCCGCGGGCCTGTTCTAAAAAAAAAAAAAATAAAAAAAAAAAAAATAAAAAAATTTTTTTTTTTTTTTTTTTTAAATTAAATCTACATAGAAAAAACACAAGATACACTTTCAATCAGTGCATCAACCCAAACAACCTCCCCCATGCACACTCATCCACACCCACTCACACAAAAGGGGTTATTTCTTTCTGCTACCAATATTCTGGTTCCCACAACATAGACAACACATCTGCAAGGGACACAGTCCCTGAAGCACACATGATTGTATAGGCTGCTGGTCCACTAACATTTTCATTAATTACTATTTTTTATGTAATTATTTTTATATTGTTTTAATTTCTTTTTTAGCCAAGAAAATGTTTTTTATTTATTAATCTTATTTTATTTTATTTTTAAAAAAAGGGCCTTATCTTCAACAGACCAGGTTGTCAATGAAATTAGATTTGTTTAAAGGGTTTTTTAAACCAGGCCCAGTCCAGATAATGTCCAAGTCGGACTCAGCAACACACACCTTCATTCATGTACATAGAAAAAAATTAGGGAACACAACAGATTGCATATAATTTATAAACAAGATTACATTTTAAAAATAAGCATTTATGTACAGTCCAAATTATGTCCAGGTCACTCAAATTAGGGAACACAACAACAGATATCATATAATCTATAAACATAATTATACTTTCAAAATAAGCCTTTGAGGACTTCTCATCTTTTTTTTAATGTTTTTTGGCATCATTATCGTTTTCAACCATGTAACTTTTTAAAGTTAGAAAATACTGAATAAATGTTTTAAAGAAAGTAATACTAAGTGAATATCTGTTTTTGGCCTTAAAAATAAACATTTTACCGAGTACTATAATTAAATTGACTAAATCATGATTGTCAATTAACTCTCCTAAAATAACAGAAACCACATTAAGCTTCATATACAAACCAATCCTTAAACACATGTTTTCAACTTCCACCCAAAACAAAGACACAATATGACAATACCAAAACAAATGCAGGGTGGATTCAGGCTCCCCTCAACAAAATTGGCAATCATCTGACTCTGTCATATTCCATAATTTTAACATTTTCCCTGTGGGTAAGAAGTTATAAATAATTTTAATTTGAAAATAACGATTTTGCACATCGATAGTGGTTTTATAGATTAGTTTGAATATGGCATCCCATGGCAACGGGCAGTCAAAAAAGTCCTCCCATTTTCCATTTGTGTTGTATGAGGCAGCCTTCAAAGATTTCTTTATTAAATAAAAATTATATATTTTTCTATTTATTTTAGTTCCTTTTTGCCAACTACAATTTCTTATTAGAGGTTTACAAACTAATAATTTAGTAGTTACATAATTAATTATTTGTTTCCATCTTTTCCCAATTACTCTAGTTAGTTGATAAAATTAAAAGCTTGAGCAAGCATCACCATACATAGCTCTAAATTAATCATACTTCATAATTTTACCATTCTCATTGATAATATCATTGACAAAAATGATTCCTCTTTCAAACATATTTTTCCAAAAGAAAGGCTTTCCATCTATTACAATATTAGAGTTCATCCATATTAACTGCTGCAAAATATTGTCTCTTTTTTCTGGCACATAACATTGAAAACACCACTATGAGTGGATTGTTTCCTTTATGAACCCCGCCATGTTTCCCAGCAGACTCTCTGGGAGGGGATCACTTGTAAAAAAGGATACAATTTCTTTTGATACAGTACATGTTTTTTGTCCAACAGGACATTTGTGTACCACTCAATGTTTAAATACATCTTTGGAACAATTGATGCTTTTAAAGACAGACACATAGCTTCAAGGTTGAGAAGTTTCAGGCCCCCATATTCATACTCTTTGTACAAAACCTTTCTTTTAATCTTTTCTGGTTTGCCGTTCCAGACAAAATCGAAGACCCTCCGCTCATAAATCTTAAAAAAGTTTGTGATGGAGCTGGTAATGACAAAAACAAATAAATAAATTGAGGAATAATTAACGAGTTGGCAATAGACATTTTACCATACAAGGTTAGGGATTTCCCTTTCCATAATTGCATAATTTTGTCCAGCTTTCTTAGTCGATTATCATAATTTACTGAGCCTAGATCTTCCAGATTTTCTGGGACAACAACACCAAGTATGTTAACTGGTCCATCTGTCCACAAAACAGGCACTTTGCATTCCATTCGAAAGGACGTTCCCTTTAAATTTCCGATCCTTAACATTTTACATTTATCATAATTAAGCTTAAGGCCAGATTGCTGTGGAAATATGTCCAAAAGATTAAGAAGGTTCCGCAAACAATGAGGAAAAATCTTATCTTTGTGAATCAGCCTTTTCTGACATGAACTTCATCAAGAAAAAACACAGAACACGCCTCACTGATGCACATCTGCAAGACTCACTCAGAGTTGCAGTGTCAAGTTACACACCAGAGTACAACACACTAGTTAACAGCATGCAATGCCAGGCTTCCCACTAACCGACAAAGAAACAGATAACAGATTTGGTGTCCAGTTCAAAGTGTGACATGATTTAAAAATTTGAGAGTTTACTTTTGTATTTTACATGAGTTATTATTTGTACAAACATGGTGCAAAGTAATTCATGATTTGTTAAAAAATGTTAGTGGCTAGCTAGTTAAAATGGGATATTGTGATTTCACAAGACTGTCTTAGAAGTGATCATTTGAAAATGTTCAATTTGAAAAATGTGCACTTACAGAAAATATAAAAATAAAGTGTTGCATATTGATATTTATCTGTTTCTATATATATTTATTGTGAGAAATCATTAAGATGATCAGTGTTTCCACAAAGATAAATATAATTAATTATTAATAATAACAGAGTTAAAGGTAAATTGAGCAAATTGGCTACTTCTGGCAATTTATTTAAGTGTGTATCTAACTGGTAGCCCTTCGCATTAATCAGTACCCAAGAAGTAGCCCTTGGTTTCAAAAAGGTTGGTGACCCCTGATATATACATATACATATACACATATATATATATATATATATATATATATATATATATATATATATATATATATATATATATATATATATATATATATATATATATATATACACACATACACATATTATATATATATATATATATATATATATATATACACACACATATATATATATATATATATATACACACATACACATATTATATATATATATATATATATATATATATATATATATATATATATATATATATATATATATATATATATATATATATATACACACATATATATATATATATATATATATATATATATATATATATATATATATATATATATATATATATATATATATACACACATATATATATATATATATATATATATATATATATATATATATATATATATATATATATATATATATATATATATATATATATATATATATATATATATATATATATATATATATATATATATATATACACACACACACATATTATGTATATATATATATATATATTTTGGTTTTTGGTGCAATATCTACATAGGTGTATAGAGGCCCATTTCCAGCAACTATCACTCCAGTGTTCTAATGGTACAATGTGTTTGCTGATTGGCTCAGAAGGCTAATTGATGATTAGAAAACCCTTGTACAATCATGTTCACACATCTGAAGTCAGTTTAGCTCGTTACAGAAGCTACAAAACTGACCTTCCTTTGAGCAGATTGAGTTTCTGGAGCATCACATTTGCGGGGTCAATTAAACGCTCAAAATGGCCAGCAAAAGAGAACTTTCATCTGAAACTCGACAGTCTATTCTTGTTCTTAGAAATGAAGGCTATTCCACAAAATTGTTTGGGTGACCCCAAACTTTTGAACGGTCGTGTAAGTTCAATGTTTATTTATCAATCAAAGTTTATTTATATAGCCCTAAATCACAAGTGTCACGACGACATCCTCGGTTCAGATCCCACGAGTTGAAAAGGATTTGCAAATCATTGTATTCCGTTTACATTTACATCTAAGACAATTTCCCAACTCATATGGAAACGGGGTTTGTACAATTTATACAACGTGCCAACTTCACCGGCTTTGGGTTTTGTACTTTATAATACTGAAATACTTTAATTTGATATATTCAACCATTCAACCACCACTGCTTCTTATATTCTGTTCAACTTTTCTGAATACAAAACATCTATTCAAAAAGGAGACACAATGAACATTTATGTGTGTGTGTGTGCATGTGTGTGTGTGTGTGTGTGTACCTGACTGAAAGAAGTTGGCTCCAAGCATTAAAAATCGCTGCTTATTTTGTACAGAAGTTTTGTTGTTTTCTCGATTTCCAGCTGTGCTGACAGGAAAACAAGCTCAATTTTCATCTCGCAGCGCTAAGTCACTCAAAGAGCTAGCTCCTGGAGCACTTAAAGCGACATGAATAATTGCGGCCTTTATTGGGAACGTTTGACAAAGCGGATCCCGAGATTGAGCCGTGCGTCCTCCAAACTGCGCATTAAAGTCACGGTAACGTGAAAGAGCGTGTCAAAATGGGACATGAACTGTTGTCTTTATCAAGCCGAACGAGGCGTTCTCTCTCCGCCGCGTCCTTCAAACGCCTCGAGCGTCTGCTTAGGGGCGTTTGATTCGTCCGCTTTGCAACTAAATGAGGTAATCGGCTTAAAGCTGCGGCCTTTGAAAGGTGTTTTGTTTCGTGTTTTTAAAAGGACATCTGCACAATCGTGCCTCGTGATTGTTAGCCTGTTGAATACCAATTAGGGTGACGCTGTGTTAGTAAGACGCCTCCGGGTTTACATTTCAGCGGAACTTCGAAGGTAAAAAATTATGCTGTTCCAACCTTAATTCGTTCAGATTTAGTACCAAAAGAAATCGACGTAAATATGCCGCACCCACATTTTAGAAGGAAAAAAAAAAAGTCCACATTTCAAATATGTAAATATGTTGTGCACTTCAGGAAACCACAGTCAGTAACTACAGTTGGTCGCTACATCTGTAAGTGCAAGTTAAAACTCTATTATGCAAAGCGAAAGCCATTTTATCAACAACACCCGGAAACGCCGCCGGCTTCTCTGAGCCCGAGCTCATCTAAGATGGAAAAAGTGTCCACATTTCAAATTGTTTTTGGAAACTGTGGAGGTTAGGTCCTCGGGACCAAAGAGGAAAAGAACCATCCGGATTGTTATAGGCGCAAAGTTGAAAAGTCAGCATCTGTGATGGTATGGGGGTGTATTAGTGCCCAAGGCATGGGTAACTTACACATCTGTGAAGGCACCATTCATGCTGAAAGGTACATACAGGTTTTGGAGCCATCCAAGCAACGTTATCATGGACGCCCCTGCTTATTTCAGCAAGACAATTTTTTTTTTATTACCATAAAAATAGCAGTACTGGCCAAAATGTTACTGTAAGTTTGCTTCTTTTTTTTTTTTTACAGTAAAAATTTTTTTACATTTTTTAGTAAAATTATGTCAACTGAGCTGCCTTTTTTATTTATTTTGTACCTTAAAAACAGCAGTTCTGGCCAAAATATTACTGTAAAATTGAAGTTTTTCTTATTTACAGTAAAAAAAAAAAAAAGTTATTTTTACAATAAAATTCTGGCAACTGACCTTTTTTTTTTTTTTTTTACCTTAAAAACAGCAGTACTGGCCAAAATATTACTGTAAAATTGCAGTTTTTCTTATTTACAGTAAAAAAAAAGAAAAAGTTATTTTTACAATACAATTCTGGCAACTGACCTGCTTTTTTTTTTTTTTTTTTACCTTAAAAACAGCAGTACTGGCCAAAATGTTACTGGAAAATTTCAGCTTTTCTTATTTATAGTAAAAAAAAAAATTACATTTTTACAGTAAAATTCTGGTAACATAGCTGCCTTTTTTTTTTTTTTTTTTACCATAAAACAGCAGTACTGGCCAAAATGTTACTGGAAAATTGCAGTTTTTTTTTATTTACAGTAAAAAAACAAATGTAAATTTTACAGTAAAATTCTGGCAACTGACCTGCTTTTTTTTTTTTTTAACCATAAAAACAGCAGTACTGGACAAAATGTTACTGGAAAATTTCAGTTTTTCTTATTTACAGTAAAAAAAAAATATATAAATTTTTACAGTAAAATTCTGGCAACTGAGCTGACTTTTTTTTTTTTTTTTTTACCATAAAAACAGCAGTACTGGCCAAAATGTTACTGTAAAATTGCATTTTTTAAATTTACATTAAAAAAACAAATGTACATTTTTTAGTAAAATTCTGTCAACTGAGTTGACTTTTTTTTTTTTTTTTTTTTTACCATAAAAACACAAGTACTGGCCAAAATGTTATTGTAAAATTGCAGTTTTTTTTTTATTTACAGTAAAAAACAAATTTAATTTTTTTAGTAAAATTCTGTCAACTGAGCTGCCTTTTTTATTGTATTTTCACCATAAAAACAGCACTACTGTCCAAAATGTTACTGGAAAATTGCATTTTTTAAAAATTTACAGTAAAAAAACAAATGTAAAATTAAAGTAAAATTCTGGCAACTGACCTGCCTTTTTTTTTTACCATAAAAACAGCAGTACTGGCCAAAATGTTACTATAAAATTGCATTTTTTTTTATTTACAGTAAAAAACAAATTTAGTTTTTTTAGTAAAATTCTGTCAACTGAGCTGCCTTTTTTATTGTATTTTCACCATAAAAACAGCAGTACTGTCCAAAATGTTACTGGAAAATTGCATTGTTTTTAAATTTACAGTAAAAAAACAAATGTAAAATTAAAGTAAAATTCTGGCAACTGACCTGCCTTTTTTTTTCTGGCCAAAATGTTACTGGAAAATTGCAGTTTTTCTTATTTACGGTAGAAAAAAACACATGTTATTTTTTACAGTAAAATTCTGGCAACTTAGCTGCCTTTTTTTTTTTTTTTTTAAGCATAAAACAGCAGTTCTGCCCAAAATGTTACTGGAAAATTGTAGTTGTTTTTTTATTTACAGTAAAAAAACAAATTTAAATTTTATAGTAAAATTCTGTCAACTGAGCTGCTTTTTTTTTTTTTTTTACCATAAAAACAGCAGTACTGGCCAAAATTTTACTGGAAATTTTTTTTTTTTTTTATTTACAGTAAAATTCTGACAACTGACCTCCTTTTATTTTATTTTTTGACCAAAAAAACAACAGTACTGGCCAAACTGTTACTGGAAAATGTCAGTTTTTGTTATTTATAGTAAAAAAAAAAATTACATTTTTACAGTAAAATTCTGGCAACTTAGCTGCCTTTGTTTTTCTTACCATAAAACAGCAGTACTGGCCAAAATGTTACTGGAAAATTGCAGTTTTTTTTAATTTACAGTAAAAAAACAAATGTAAATTTTACAGTAAAATTCTGGCAACTGACCTGCTTTTTCTTTTTTCTTTTTTTTTTTACCATAAAAACAGCAGTACTGGCCAAAATGTTACTGGAAAATTGCAGTTTTTCTTATTTACAGTATAAAAAAAAAAAAAAAAGCAAATTTTTACAGTAAAATTCTGGCAACTGAGCTGCCTTTTTTTTTTTTTACCATAAAAACAGCAGTACTGGCCAAAATGTTACTGTAAAATTGCAGTTTTTTATTTACAGTAAAAAAAACAAATGCACATTTTACAGTAAAATTCTGGAAACTAAGCTGCCTTTTTTTTTACCATAAAAACAGCAGTACTGGCCAAAATGTTACTGGAAAATTGCAGGTTTTTTTTATTTACTGTAAAAAAAAATATGTAAATTTTACAGTAAAATTCTGGCAACTGAGCTGCCTTTTTTTTTTACCATATAAACAGCAGTACTAGCCAAAATGTTACTGTAAAATTGCAGGTTTTTTTTTTTTATTTCCAGTAAAAAAAAATTAACGTAAATTTTACAATAAAATTCTGTCAACTGAGCTACCTTTTTTTTTTTTTTTTTTTTTACCATAAAAACAGCAGTACTGGCCAAAATGTTACTGGAAAATTGCAGGTTTTTTTTATTTACTGTAAAAAAAATAATGTAAATTTTACAGTAAAATTCTGGCAACTGAGCTGCCTTTTTTTTTTTTTTTTTTTTACCATATAAACAGCAGTACTAGCCAAAATGTTACTGTAAAATTGCAGTTTTTTTTTAATTTCCAGTAAAAAAAACTAATGTAAATTTTACAATAAAATTCTGTCAACTGAGCTACCCTTTTTTTTTTTTTTTTTTTTTTTTACCATAAAAACAGCAGTACTGTTTGTTTTTGTTTTTTTTTCAACAATATACACTACATTTTGAGGTGAAATTATTGCAACTTACCATATTTTTTTTTTTACATTTTAGATTAAAAAAAACCTAATTAAATGCATTTTAAAAAATTGTGTAATAATAGTATTCACTGTTAGAACCGGCCCTCAGGGGCCAAACATAACTGCGATGTGGCCCTCGGTGAAAACGACTTTGACCAGGAAGAGCCTCTGCTCTAAACAGTTGTTACTTATCCTATTTCTGACGATTCCAGAAAGTGGAATCAAACTAACTAACTAACCATTTGGTCATGTGACTCGTGTCAGGTGCTCAGCAAATGTAAACAACGATGTAATCGGGTCGCCGCACTGAAGCGGACGCCGCCTGACATGCACAACAACAATGCACTCACAGTAAATGACAGCTTAATTGTGTACTTCCTGGTCGGCGCCGCCTGATGTTGTTTACCTAACGTGTTTGTAACCATGTGTAGTTCTTGCGCATTGCTACAATCGGGTTTATTCATTTGAATTAGGACAATGCATATTCATCAACGTAGAGCAACAATGTAAATACGCCGGACTTAGCGCGAGAGCTAATTTTCATCCGTTGTCCTGAGGGTATAGCACGATTAGTCCGTTTTCAATCGTAATCCGGTTAATTATGTTGTTTGAAAAAAAAATCTCTAAATCAATGTTCCTCTCTATCATGTCTTGTTCCTCCAAGCAAGGCTCCATGCACCTTCCTGTGGGAGCGCTCTCCACTCGAGTGTGCACAGACATATGGTGCTCCCCACACACATACTGGTTATTATTTGGAATGGGGACCACGTTTTTGATCATGACTTGTGGGGACCGGTTGTGGAGGCATAAAACTAATTTGGTAAAATGTACACGTCTTTAAATCTCTGGATTGATGAAGTAATGTGCTGATTATTCCTACTGGGGACCCTGGGGGAAAACAGTTAATATGGTTCATGGGGACCAAAAATTAAATAATTGTGCATAATTCTCACAAATTTGTACGTGACTACTGAGGACCATTTAAAAAAAAAAAAAAAATCAAATTAAATATGACATGATGGTCAGAATTCAGCACTACAGCTGTCCTCTTATAGGAAGTTTCACCATTTAAATGTTAAAGCAAATCCTGCATCTTCTGTGACATTACTGAAAACTGCTATTTAGCAGTAATGAAGTTGTCTGCAACTCCAACTACCATATATAGAAGGATGGACAATTCTGAATGTGAATCATACTTTAAGTCACGGGTGTCCAAAGTGCGGCCCGCAGGTAATTTTTTTGTGACGGCCCCGCGGCACATTCTAAAAATACGATGAAAAAGAAATAAAAAACATAAAAAGTGGTATAAAAGAGCAAACAGGTGAAATGTAATAAGAAAATGTTGCATTATTTACTCTAATAACACAAAGCTGCCATGCAGGCTGTTTCTTTATTTAAAAAAATAATAATGAATCAAAATCAATGTCACTATGAATTATTGACCTATTCAAGGCTCCATTTACTTCACATTAAATATTCCACTTTGAGATATTTTGGGGGGGAAAATGTTGCATATTTTTTGGTTGCCATTTAAAAAACTACGTTTTTTAAAGAAGGGCCTAAAACGAACAAACAAAAAACATAAACAACAATAAAACTTACAATTGACGGATATATCTGAAGAAGATCTTGAGACTATAGTGGTAAAAGTTAAACAATATGTTGGATTTATTTATTTTTTTTAAACTTTACTGAGCAGTACCCTTTTGGATCCCCAATAATTTGAGTGGGACTTTTTTTTTTTTAGTGTCATTGCTCAAAAGAAAATATGAATCAAAATCAATGTTGTTATGAGTTATTGACCTTTTTAAGACTCCAATTATTATATAATCTCAAATATTTCACTTTAAAATTTGATTGGGGGAAAATATTGCATATTTTGTGTTTTTTTTTCCATAAAAAAACACGATTTTCTTAGACAAAAATGGCATACAACTTAAATCTTTAAAAGCGTTATATTGACAGATAGACCTAATGTTGATCTAGAGATTTAAACCTTGAATAATAATAATAATAATAATAATACTACATAATGACACATTTGTAATATTTTTTTTTGACCAAAACCTTTTGGGGTCCCCGGGATCAAGTCTGAGTGGAGGCCTAAATGTATCTTTTTCATACATATATAGTATTGATTTTTAAAATAAAAAATATCAAAATGGCCCCCGCTCGCTTTGATTTTTCAGTGTGCGGCCCTCAGTGGAAAAAGTTTGGACACCCCTGCTTTAAGTTAATAATGTTTTAATAATCATGCTGTATGAAAATGTCATCTTATAGGAACACTAAACCAGATTATGTTTTTGGAAAAATATATTAGTTTTAACTACACTGCAAAAAGTCAGTGTTCAAAAACAAGAAAAAAAAATACAAAAATGAGGGGTATTTTATTTGAACTAAGCAAAATTATCTGCCAATAGAACAAGAAAATTCGGCTTGTCCAGACTTTCCAAAACAAGTAAAATTAGCTAACCTCAATGAACCCAAAAATACCTTAAAATATACATATATATATATATATATATATATATTGTCATGACTTGGACTGTGGGAGGTTTGTTTTCCCGAGATGCAAGAGAAGTTGGATCGGACATGGCTTGGAGGTAAATACATGATTTAATTTTACTATAAAAAAAGGAACAAAAAGCATGCACAAGGCGGAAGTACAAACTTGGCTAATGAAACAAAAACTAGCACAAAGGCAAAACTATGGACATGAACAAATAACATTTACTGTGACCAGAACGGACAGCATGAACAATGATAAACATGAGAATCATGGGTAGTAGACGTAACAGAAGTAAACAGAGTTCCTGGCAACTATCGGCTTAAATAATACAGACATGATTGACAACAGGTGCGCGAGTGCAAAACGTGAAACAGGTGAAACTAATGGCCGTCATGGTGACAAGGCAAGGGAGTGAAAACAGGAACTAAAAAGTGTCCAAAAACCAAGCAGAACATAACTAAACAAAACATGATCACAGACATGACATACATATACTTATACATATATAAATACATATACATATATGTATATATATACATATATGTATATATATATATATATATATATATATATATACACATATATAAATATATATATATATATATATATATATATATATATATATATATATATATATATATATATATATATATATATATATATATATATATATATATATATATATATATATATATATATATATATATATATATATATATATATATATATATATATATATATATATATATATATATATATATATATATATATATATATATATATATATATATGCCGCCTAAGGTTTCTCGAGCAGAGAAAAGCGGACTCGCGCAAAATTATTCAGGTAAATCTTTACCATATATGGATAATCTGCTGAGGTCACTTGGTTTGATTGCAGATTTCCGGGACAAAAACAGAAACTAACAGGTAAGAAAAATTGGTTTTGCACAATAGGTCCCCTTTGAGAAGTACTTTTATCAAGATTTAAAGGATTCAACAACTTTTTTATTTTATTTTATTACATTTTTTTAAAGTATCTGCATGGAATCAGAATTGGGCATTAAGACCAATTGTGTCTTTGGTCCTTTCCTCACCTTCAGCAGTGGAGACTAATAGGCAGAGAAATTATAAAGCATCTTTTAGTAGCCGAGTATACCGCTGTGGTAAAAAAAAAATTAAGTACATTTTTAACGATGCAGCAATTAAGATAATATTGTTTCCCCCGTAACGTGACTGATATCCAGCAAGGCTCCCGCCGCCTCCTCCAGACAAACTGCCGAGCTCCTCGTAACCGCCAATCGCGGCGTAATTTGCCAATTCCGACGCCAGGAATGCAAATTGCCGAGGATTTTTAGCGCGTCAATCCGCGTGGCTTGATAAGATTAGCAATGCCCGCGTGTTGACTCAAAATGACTTGTTTTAATGCGATCATGTGAACAATCGAGCCCCGAGGATTAATTGAGGGGAAAATTCCTCCCGACAAGCTTTTAGCTGTGTGAATATAAAGACTACCCATTAAAAAACTCGCTTCATATGAGATTACACCCCCCCCCCCCCAACCCCCCTCGTTGAAACACACTCGATCATTTCTTCCAGATTCAAGTGTTTGGGAGATGCGCTTTAGGCAGCGGAGCATAAACATTCTTGTTGTATGAAGGATGACTGCGCTGTGTAATATTAATTACGCCGACATCTGCTCTATTAAACTGCAGGAACTAACCAAAAAAAAAAAAAAAAAAAAAAAAAAGAATGAATGCACTGGGAAATGGACTAAGGAGAAATAATAAACAAAGCCGACTCTTGCATAATGAAGAACTTGGAACATTTTTTAAATGGAATAATTTAATTTCAGCCAGACCAAAAAAAACAGTTAAAGTGACCAAGGCCTCACTGGGGCCACTACAGTTAATAAACATTTATCCTCAACATGTTGCGCATTTTTGTCCACATTGTTTGTTTTCGGCTGTTTCGCGCCACGGTGTTGCTCGGCTCTTAACTGCCGTCTCGGTTTTTTAATGACGGTAACAGCTGCGCCGGTTTAGAAAGTCTTGCATTGACTGAATAGGCTCAAGTCCAGTACTGTGCACTACACAAGTCATTGTGCGCCTCACACCCAAAGTCTTGGCTCAGGTTTGAAATACAGTGGTGGTTCACGATTAGGGTTGTACGGTATACCGGTACTAAAATAGCACCGCGACACTAATGAATAATATTCGGTACTATACCGCCTCTAAAAAGTACCTGTCCCCTCCACCCCCTTTTTTCTAACAGGCAGACATTGCTGGTTTTATGAGCGGAGGAGCATGTTCGGCAGCACACAATCACAGAGTACTTACAAGCAGACACAGTGTGTAGACAGAAAAGGGAGAACGGATGCATTTTGGCTTAAAAACTAACGATAAAGGTGAAGTTATAACACTGAAACACCCTCAGGAAGAGGTGCTTTAAGACATGGCTAGCTAGCTAGCGGCTAGCGTCCAGTGTTTTAGCTACTTCTAAATCACAATCCTCGCCTCCATGGCGACAAATAAAGTACGTTTTTTACAAGTATCATCCCTGCAGGACGAGGAATAGCTAAACATGCTTCACTGCACACCGTATCTCACCGGCGTCAAAATTAGAGATGTCCGATAATATCGGACTGCCGATATTATCGGCCGATAAATGCTTTAAAATGTAATATCGGAAATGATTGGTACCGGTTTCAAAAAGTAAAATGTATGACTTTTTAAAACGCTGCTGTGTACACGGACGTAGGTTTATATCATATAAACCAACAATTACATCCAAATATAACGAAAACAAACAAAAAAACACAGTGTAATGATGAGTGTAACCACTAGATGGCAGTCACACATAAGAGATACGTGTAGACTGAAATATGATGGCAGTCACACATAAGTTAAAGTTAAAGTTGAAGTACCAATGATTGTCACACACACACTAGGTGTGGTGAAATTTGTCTTCTGCATTTGACCCATCCCCTTGTTCACCCCCTGGGAGGTGAGGGGAGTAGTGAGCAGCAGCGGTGGCCGCGCCCGGGAAAAGAGATACGTGTAGACTGCAATGTGACGGCAGTAAACAACACCAAAACATGAATTGTTCCATTGAAAACAGAGATTTATCAGCCGATATTATCGGCTGATAAATGTTTTAAAATGTAATATCAGTATCAGTTTCAAAAAGTAAAATGTATGACTTTTTAAAACGCTGCTGTGTACACGGACGTAGGGAGAAGTACAGAGCGCCAATAAACCTTAAAGGCACTGCCTTTGCGTGCCGGCCCAGTCAGATAATATCTACGGCTTTTCACACACACAAGTGAATGCAAGGCATACTTGGTCAACAGCCATACAGGTCACACCGAGGGTGACCGTATAAACAACTTCAACACTGTTACAAATATGCGCCACACTGTGAACCCACACCAAACAAGAATGACAAACACATTTCGGGAGAACATCCGCACCGTAACACAACATAAACACAACAGAACAAATACCCAGAACCCCTTGCAGCACTAACTCTTCCGGGACGCTACAATATACACCCCCGTTACCCCCTACCCCTCCCACTTCAACCCCGCCCACCTCAACCTCCTTATAGCAGGGAGAGCATGTCCCAAATTCCAAGCTGCTGTTTTGAGGCATGTTAAAAAAAAAATAGACAAAATTAGGCATAATAATGTGTTAATTCCACGACTGTATATATCGGTATCGGTTGATATCGGAATCGGTAATTAAGAGTTCGGGCAGATGGGGCTCGTAAACCTGGTAAGGCAGCCCATTTAGGAGAAGGAAATCTCCAATTGCCTTGCGGTCAACCCACTCGAGGGTAAAGCTAAGGGAGTAAACCCCGACAGAAAATCAGGAGCCGGAGTCCTGAAGGCGGTTTGACGTTGTAGGGTCATTTCGAAGGTGCCAAGTTGTATCGACACTCGTCGCTCCCTTGGATCCACCAGCCATGCGGAGAGGAGGGGGTGGGGGGGGGCTTGCTGCCTGGCCAACATCTTGCCCTCCATAATTCCATGCCCAGGCCGTGTAGATCCACTAGCGAGGTCACTCCAGCAGATACCGGTTCTAAGCCCATCCGATTGGCGAAAGAAACGGGTGCCAGGGGCCACCCCCCCTTTTTGGATCTACCCCATCGTCTCCCGAGACGGAAGGATGCCGACGAATTAAGAGTTGGACGATATCGGAATATCGGCAAAAAAGCCATTACCGGACATCTCTACTCGCAACTTTGTGGGAACCGTTTAAGGACGAATCGCGTAAGCGGGTGTAGCTGCAAAAGGAATGAGACCACCTGCATGGACTCTTCCAGTTGGTGTCATGGCAACGCATGCGTCCTATTAATTCTGTGGTCATTATGTGATTACATTGAATAATGACTCACATATAATCTCAACAATGGAGTGAAGAATGGTGCTCGTCTGTTGTTTGTCTTTCAAGCTCCAGAGAGAAACATCCTTTTTTCTTTTTTATTGCCAAAAAGATTTGATGTTGAACAATATCTGCTAAAGTGCTGAAGATCCAAAACACAGTTACCCTTTTGTCTCTGCAAAGGCCCCCCTTTTTTCACCCGCCCCCGCCACGCAATCATCATGAGATTATATCGCTGGTGTGTGCAAGAGTCATTAGGCAATCAATTTATTGTACAAAAGTACACACCCCTGGTGTCACATTCCATTTTTGACCGAAGTGAGCCGAGCTGTTTTTTTTCCAGCCGCGCGTCCATTTCATGCGCACAAAAGGATGATGGAAACCTGCTCCGCGAGATAAAAGTCATGAATAGATGTGTGTGGCACAGGGCGGGAAATGAGACATTTATTAATTAATAGGACTGTTCTTATTGTAGCTTGCATTAGTCGCAGGAGAAATGATTAGAGGGGGGACAAAAAAAAAGCTGCAATGCCGTTTCTTTATTTGAACATTTTGTTTGTCTACGCCGGATAGTCGAACCTCGGATTCAGGAGGAACAGTGTGGTTTTCGTCCTGGTCGTGGAACTATGGACCAGCTCTATACTCTCGGCAGGGTCCTTGAGGGTGCATGGGAGTTTGCCCAAGCAGTCTACATGTGTTTTGTGGACTTGGAGAAGGCATTCGACCGTGTCCCTCGGGAAGTCCTGTGGGGAGTGCTCAGAGAGTATGGGGTATCGGACTGTCTGATTGTGGCGGTCCGCTCCCTGTATGATCAGTGCCAGAGTTTGGTCCGCATTGCCGGCAGAAAGTCGGACCCGTTTCCAGTGAGGGTTGGACTCCGCCAAGGCTGCCCTTTGTCACCGATTCTGTTCATAACTTTTATGGACAGAATTTCTAGGCGCAGTCAAGGCGTTGAGGGGATCTGGTTTGGTGGCTGCAGGATTAGGTCTCTGCTTTTTGCAGATGATGTGGTCCTGATGGCTTCATCTGGCCAGGATCTTCAGCTCTCACTGGATCGGTTCGCAGCCGAGTGTGAAGCAACTGAGATGAGATACAGCACCTCCAAGTCCGAGTCCATGGTTCTCGCCCGGAAAAGGGTGGAGTGCCATCTCCAGGGTTGCGGAGGAGACCCTGCCCCAAGTGGAGGAGTTCAAGTACCTCGGAGTCTTGTTCACGAGTGAGGGAAGAGTGGATCGTGAGATCGACAGGCGGATCGGTGCGGCGTCTTCAGTAATGCGGACGCTGTATCGATCCGTTGTGGTGAAGAAGGAGCTGAACCGGTCGATCTACGTTCCCATCCTCACCTATGGTCATGAGCTTTGGGTTATGACCGAAAGGACAAGATCACGGGTACAAGCGGCCGAAATGAGTTTCCCCCGCCGGGTGGCGGGGCTCTCCCTTAAAGATAGGGTGAGAAGCTCTGCCATCCGGGGGGAGCTCAAAGTAAAGCCGCTGCTCCTCCACATCGAGAGGAGCCAGATGAGGTGGTTCGGGCATCTGGTCAGGATGCCACCCGAACGCTTCCCGAGGGAGGTGTTTAGGGCACGTCCGACCGGTCGGAGGCCACGGGGAAGACCCAGGACACGTTGGGAAGACTATGTCTCCCGGCTGGCCTGGTAATGCCTCAGGATCCCCCGGGAGGAGCTGGACGAAGTGGTTGGGGAGAGGAAGTCTGGGTTTCCCTGCTTAGGCTGCTGCCCCGCGACCCGACCTCGGATAAGCGGAAGAAGATGGATGGATTGATGGATGAACATTTTGTGTGAGATGCAGTCAGCTTCCAATGAAAAGAGGCTACTCAGTCCATCTGGCTCATTGCTTTTGTCAGGCTTGTCCCTGACAGTTTGGTCAAGTTTTAGTTTTTCCTCTGTGTTTGTTTTATTTCCTGTCAGCACTCTTATTTTGGTTCAGTTTCCTGTTTCTCTCTGAGTGCTGCTTCCCCTCAGCTGTGGCTGATTGGCACCTGGCCACACCTGGTGTCAATCAGCCAGCTGCTATTTGAACCTGCCTTCCCATCCAGTCTGTGCTGGATTATTGTCATTCCTACCTGTCGTGTAGATATCGTTACAGCTACTACCTGTCGTGCTACTACTTGTCCTTGTACCTGTCGTCGTAGCGGTAATGCTAGGTTCACACCAACGGCGCTTTGACGGCGCTTTAAAGCGGCATGCAAAGCGGCATGCAAAGCGGCATGCAAAGCGGCGTTATAGCTTAACAAAGCCTGATTAAAGCGTGAGGGTCCTAATGGATCGTGGGAAAGCTTGTAGTGAAGCGGGACATGCGGCAAGTTCGCCAAAATTTTTTAAACGGTTGAAAAAAATTCTGCGCTCTTTCAAGAATGGAATAAAGCATCGAGAGCGTATGAAAGCGTGAAAAAGCCTGACAAAGCTCAGCAAAACTTGACTAAAAGCGTAGGAAAGCTTAACAGATCTTGGTTCAAAGCGCGGACCCCTACAAATAGGAAGTGACTGTGATATTGACTAGTGACATTGAAACTTTTATGTAAAACCAACACAGGATTACAAATCCATTCTCTTTTGCATCATTGCCTTTTTTATACGATGATCATTGTTTCTGTACTTCTGCTGTTTGATGTTGCAGTTTGACATTACTGTCTATCATTTTTCTGTATGAAAATGTTAATAATAAAGAGAATATGTTACGTTTTATAAAAGAAATGCCTTTTATTATTTTCAACTAGCATAAGAAATGAAAGATAGATATTTATTAAGATGACAAAAATAAAAGAAATTAAGATATAAAACATAATATAACGGGAAAAAAAGAGAAATTGAAAAAATAACTGAATATAAAAAATGTGTGGATAATTGCCTTTTATTATTTTCAACTAGCATAAGAAATGAAAGATAGATATTTATTAAGATGACAAAAATAAAAGAAATGAAGATATAAAACATAATATAACGAAAAAAAAGAGAAATTGAAAAAATAAATGAATATAAAAAATGTGTGAATAATTGCCTTTTATTATTTTCAACTAGCATAAGAAATGAAAGATATATATTTATTAAGATGACAAAAATAAAAGAAATTAAGATATAAAACATAATATAACGGAAAAAAAAGAGAAATTGAAGAAATAAATGAATATAAAAAATGTGTGGAAAACAGTATACTGAGTGTTTCACATTTTTTTCTTATTTTTGTTGTAACAATGCACAACAGAGCTTGATAATTGTGTCAGAGCCTGATTTAAAGCGTCAGGATCGCATCAAAGCGTAATAAAGTTCAATAAAGCATAATAAAACGTATCAAAGCGTGATTTAAAGCATATCAAAGCGGGATCAAAGCGTGAGGAACGGTAACAAAGCGGCAACTAATTCGTATCAGAGCGTATCGGAGCGTATCAAAGCATAACATTACTTCAGAGATCGGGATATTCGTGGAAAAATTGACAAAAATGACGGCGCTTTGCTCGCTGCTTTAAAGCGCGGCAAGCGCCGTTGGTGTGAACCAGGCATAAGCTGTTCCTGTTAGCTATTTGTAGTTTGCTTTCTCTTAGCTCTTTTCCATCCATCCATTTCCTACCGTTTATTCCCTTTGGGGTCGCGGGGGGCGCTGGAGCCTATCTCAGCTACAATCGGGCGGAAGACGGGGTACACCCTGGGCAAGTCGCCACCTCTTTTGTTTTGTGTTTTCTTGTTAGCCATTAGCTGTTTCCAGTTTTTCTGTTTGCTGGTTCCTGTTTTCAGTTTTGGCTATTCCTAGTTCCTGGTTTGTGTTTTCACCTTTTATTTTATGAATGTTAAATCATGTTTTCCTGGACAATGCCTGCCGCCATCTCTGCATCTTGGGGTTCGTCAACGACTAATTGTGACAGTTTTAACTCATTCATCCACTCAAGTTGGGAAATAGTAGAAGGATAAAATCGCATTGATATCAAAGTTGTGTCAACAGTCGTCATCAAGTGCCTGCTTGACTATCACGCAATTGCTAGACTAGTGTTGTCTCCATACCCGTACCGGTACCAAAATGTATTCCGATGCTTTTCGGGACTTTCCGATACTTTTCTAAATTAAAGGGGACCACAAAAAATGTCATCATTGGCTTTATTTTAACAAAAAACTACTACGGTACATTAAACATCTGTTCTTTATTGCAATTTTGTCCTTAAATAAAATATAGAGATGTCCGATAATGGCTTTTTTGCCGATATCCGATATTGTCCAACTCTTAATTACCGATTCCAAAATCAACCGATACCGATATATACAGTCGTGGAATTAACACATTATTATGCCTAATTTTGTTATGATGCATTAAACTGTCAGGCTTGTCCCTGACAGTTTAGTTATGTTTTGGGTTTCCCTCTGTCATTTCCTGTCAGCGCTCTTATTTTGGTTATTTCCCGATTGTCTCCCTGAGTGCTGCTTCCCCTCAGCTGTGGCTGATTGGCACCTGGGCACACCTGGTGCCAATCAGCCAGCTGCTATTTAAACCTGCCTTCCCCTCCAGTCAGGGCTGGATTATTCTGTCACATCGTGTTGTGTGACGAACCCCAAGATGCAGAGATGGCGGCAGGCATTGTGCGAGAAAACATGATTTAATGTCCAAAAATATAAAGAAAAAACAGAAACCAGGAACTAGGAACAGGATGCCAGGAAAACAGGAACTGGAAGACGAGGTACAAAAAGACAACAAGCTACAAACATCTACAATATATATCTTACCGCTACCGCTTACAGCTACACTGACATCGGCAAGTAGGAATGACAATAATCCAGCCCTGACTGGAGGGGAAGGCAGGATTAAATAGCAGCTGGCTGATTGACACCAGGTGTGCCCAGGTGCCTATCAGCCACAGCTGAGGGGAAGCAGCACTCAGGGAGACAATCGGGAAATAACCAAAATAAGAGCGCTGACAGGAAATGACAGAGGAAAAACCAAAACATAACTAAACTGTCAGAGACAAGCCTGACATAAACAATGTAACTTTACCATGAATTGATTAACGTGGACCCCGAATTAAACAAGTTGAAAAATGTATTCGGGTGTTACCATTTAGTGGTCAATTGTACGGATTATGTACTGTACTGTGCAATCTACTAATACAAGTTTCAATCAATCAATCAAAAACAAGGTTTTCTAAAATAAGAGAACAACTGGGCGGGATTTTTGGGGTTTGGTGGTAGCGGGGGGTGTAAATTGTAGCGTCCCGGAAGAGTTAGAGCTGCAAGGGGCTCTGGGTATTCGTTCTGCTGTGTTTATGTTGCGTTACGGTGCGGATGTTCTCCCGAAATGTGTTTGTCATTCTTGTTTGGTGTGGGTTCACAGTGTGGCGCATATTTGTAACAGTGTTAAAGTTGTTTATACGGTCACCCTCAGTGTGACCTGTATGGCTGTTGATCAAGCATGCCTCGCATTCACTTATGTTTGTGTAAAAGCCGCATATATTGTGTGACTGGGCCGGCACGCTGTTTGTATGGAGGAAAAGCGGACGTGTCGACAGGTTGTAGAGGACGTTAAAGGCCGATGCACAGGCGAGCGGTCCACCCCGGGTCCCGACTCTGGACAGCCAGCACTTCATCCAGAGTCGAGATTTTTTATTATTTTAATTGTATTTATTGCCATCGCTCCCATTCCACAATGTAAGTAAATCAAAAAAGACTCAAGACTGGATGAAGTGGAGAGAGTGGAAGTTATTCAACAGTTGCATCCAGTCGTCATCAAGTGTGGACTTGACTGCAGTCTCTAGTAAACGTGCAGACACGGCTTTTATTTATAGCCCACAAAAGTAAGCCACTTGTCCTATTGAAACAATTAAAAAGAGCCGCGTTTGATCTCCTCTCTACTTGTCTTCCGGAATAGAACAGCAGGACATGCGAGGACAATAGCGGCGAAAAAGGGGGAGTCTTCAGAGATTACGGTTTAATTTTATCTATAAACATTTGACACGTTTCCCTGTAAGCTCTCCCTTTCGGCAGCCTGGATTACACAAGTTAATCTGTATATCAGCAAAACATTATCCTGCATTTGTGAGGCGTTTCTGTGGCAGAGTCGCTCGCCGCGTCACACTACCTCTGCCGGGCAGATTAAGCGCGTGTGTGTGTGTGAGTGTGTTGGGGGCTTTATGGAAGTGCTCAAAAAAAAGGCTGAGGGGGCTCGACCAAGATCCATGGAAGGATTACACGCCCTCATATCCACTCCCATCGTCGCTATTTAAAAGCGGCGACCTGACTCTGCGTCATCCCTCTCGCAGCTGAGGTGTGGACGGTCTATGTTCACGAGGCGATGCATACCGTACCTGGGGCATAACTTCGCCACAATCAGGGGTGGGTAAAGCCCACTGTTCAAAGAACTAGACTAAAGCCCCTTTTACACTAAGGCAGGGGTGTCCAAACTTTTTCCACTGAGGGCCGCACACTGAAAAATCAAAGCAAGCGGGGGCCATTTTGATATTTTTTTATTTTAAAAACCAATATATTATATGTATAAAAAATATACATTCAGGCCTCCACTCAGGCTTGATCCCAGGGACCCCAAAGGGTTTTGTTAAAAAAATATAAAAAATGTGTCATTATTCAGTATTATTATTTTTATTATTATTCAAGTTTTAAATCCATAGATCAACATTAGGTCTGCCTGTCAATATAAGGTTTTTAAAGATTTAAGTCGTATGCTCTTTTTGTCAAAGAAAACCCTGTTTTTTTATGGAAAAAACACAAAATATGCAATATTTTCACCCAATAACCTTTTTTTTTTTTGTCCTGTCCAGCTTCTCAGGCAAATCATATAGCTGATGTAGATGCCCATATCGGCTGTTCAGATTTACTTTACAAAAAAGAAGTGTAGGATACTTCTCTTGTTGCCTTATTTGTATTTGACTTTATTAAATGTATTTATATTATCATTTGGTGCAGCCGGGCCGGAGCAGGAGGGGATGGAAAGAGACAAAAAGGAAGACAGAGGGGGGGAATTGTGGGGACAAGAGGGGGATTAGACAGAGAGACAAAAACCAACAACAGCAAACACAACAACAACAACAACAATAGAGCAACATCAGCAAATACGACATGTACAAATATGATGGTTAAAGTAATAGCAAATAAGCAGTTAGCGAAAATAAAAAAATAATATAGAAAGGACAATGAGCATTATTACACTAAAAATGGAGCAATACGAATACCAATAGAAATAGCGCTATTGATAATGAACAATACCAATACTTTACCTTTATTATCAACAATACAATTGTTCAAATGCAACAATACATATACGTAATGATAACTTGAGATACGAAAGAATGCAGAAAAATGGAGGTGAAGAAAGAGAAGCAACCTACATTAACCTTGTAGATTGTTATAGTAACAATAGGTTAAGCTAAAACACAAAATATGCAATATTAGGCTCCAATTATTAGATAATAATAAAAAGGTCAACAAATCATAACACCGTTGATTTTAATTCATTATTATTTTTTGAGCGATGACACAAATCACACAAAAATGTTTTATTTTTTATTTATTTATTTTTTTTATGTCCTGCCCAGCTTCTCAGGCAAATCATATAGTAGATGTAGATGCCCATATCGGCTGTTCAGATTTACTTTACAAAAGAGAAGTGTAGGATACTTCTCTTGTTGCCTTATTTGTATTTGACTTTATTAAATGTATTTATATTATCATTTGGTGCAGCCGGGCCGGAGCAGGAGGGGATGGAAAGAGACAAAAAGGAAGACAGAGGGGGGGAATTGTGGGGACAAGAGGGGGATTAGACAGAGAGACAAAAACCAACAACAGCAAACACAACAACAACAACAACAATAGAGCAACATCAGCAAATACGACATGTACAAATGTGATGGTGAAAGTAATAGCAAATAAGCAGTTAGCGAAAATAAAAAATAATACAGAAATGACAATGAGCATTATTACACTAAAAATGGAGCAATACGAATACCAATAGAAATAGCGCTATTGATAATGAACAATACCAATACTTTACCTTCATTATCAACAATACAGTTGTTCAAATGCAACAATACATATACGTAATGATAACTTGAGATACGAAAGAATGCAGAAAAATGGAGGGGAAGAAAGAGAAGCAACCTTAACCTTGTAGATTGTTATAGTAACAATAGGTTAAGCTAAAACACAAAATATGCAATATTAGGCTCCAATTATTATATAATAATAAAAAGGTCAACAAATCATAACAACATTGATTTTATTTCATTATTATTTTTTGAGCGATGACACAAATCACACAAATTTTTTTTTTTTTTATTTTATTTTTTTTTTAATGTCCTGCCCAGCTTCTCAGGCAAATCATATAGCAGATGTAGATGCCCATATCGGCTGTTCAGATTTACTTTACAAAAAAGAAGTGTAGGATACTTCTCTTGTTGCCTTATTTGTATTTGACTTTATTAAATGTATTTATATTATCATTTGGTGCAGCCGGGCCGGAGCAGGAGGGGATGGAAAGAGACAAAAAGGAAGACAGAGGGGGGAATTGTGGGGACAAGAGGGGGATTAGACAGAGAGACAAAAACCAACAACAGCAAACACAACAACAAAAACAATAGAGCAACATCAGCAAATACGACATGTACAAATATGATGGTGAAAGTAATAGCAAATAAGCAGTTAGCGAAAATAAAAAAATAATATAGAAATGACAATGAGCATTATTACACTAAAAATGGAGCAATACGAATACCAATAGAAATAGCGCTATTGATAATGAACAATACCAATACTTTACCTTTATTATCAACAATACAATTGTTCAAATGCAACAATACATATACGTAATGATAACTTGAGATACGAAAGAATGCAGAAAAATGGAGGGGAAGAAAGAGAAGCAACCTACATTAACCTTGTAGATTGTTATAGTAATAATAGGTTAAGCTAAAACACAAAATATGCAATATTAGGCTCCAATTATTATATAATAATAAAAAGGTCAACAAATCAAAACACCATTGATTTTAATTCATTATTATTTTTTGAGCGATGACACAAATCACACAACATTTTTTTTTTTTTATTTATTTATTTTTTTTATGTCCTGCCCAGCTTCTCAGGCAAATCATATAGTAGATGTAGATGCCCATATCGGCTGTTCAGATTTACTTTACAAAAGAGAAGTGTAGGATACTTCTCTTGTTGCCTTATTTGTATTTGACTTTATTAAATGTATTTATATTATCATTTCGTGCAGCCGGGCCGGAGCAGGAGGGGATGGAAAGAGACAAAAAGGAAGACAGAGGGGGGAATTGTGGGGACAAGAGGGGGATTAGACAGAGAGACAAAAACCAACAACAGCAAACACAACAACAACAACAACAACAATAGAGCAACATCAGCAAATACGACATGTACAAATATGATGGTAAAAGTAATAGCAAATAAGCAGTTAGCGAAAATAAAAAATAATACAGAAATGACAATGAGCATTATTACACTAAAAATGGAGCAATACGAATACCAATAGAAATAGTGCTATTGATAATAAACAATACCAATACTTTACCTTTATCATCAACAATACAATTGTTCAAATGCAACAATACATATACGTAATGATAACTTGAGATACGAAAGAATGCAGAAAAATGGAGGGGAAGAAAGAGAAGCAACCTACATTAACCTTGTAGATTGTTATGGTAACAATAGGTTAAGCTAAAACACAAAATATGCAATATTTTCACCCAATAACATTTTTAAGTGGAATATTTGAGATTATATAATAATTGGAGCCTTAAAAAGGTCAACAACTCATAACACCATTGATTTTAATTCATTATTATTTTATGAGCGATGACACAAATCACACAAACATGATTGGGGAACCAAAAGGGTCCTACTCATTAAAGTGTTAAAAAATAAATTATACATTTTTTTTACTGTTTACTTTTAACACAATAATCTCGAGATCAACTTCAGATCTATCCGTCAATTATAAGTTGTATTTTTGTTTATGTTTTTTGTTTGTTCGTTTTAGGCCCTTCTTTAAAAAAAAAAAAAAAAAAGACAGCTCAATTTTTTATATGGCAAACACAAAATATGCAACATTTTCCCCAAAAAATATCTCAAAGTGCAATATTTAATGTGACGTAATTGGAGCCTCTCTCTCTGGCTCCCACTCCAACTGCTGTGTCTCGTTCCGGCTGCTGCTAATAAAGGCGACAGGTGATTAGATAACAAGGTCCACCTGGGCCATCTACTCACCTGTCGCTGTCTTCGAGGCCGGTCCTTGCACACCCCGTTCCCCGGCAGGCCCGCAGGCCACGCCCCCCTCCACAAACCACCATTACATGTTATGTAGACCACAAGGAAGTATTTTCAATTTAGAAAAAAAAAATTATATCACCCCTTTAATGTGCCCTATTATCCGGTACACCATTTGTATGAAAATAGACCCGACTAGACCCACTCATCGGCAATGCGCCTTATAATCCGGTGTGCCCTATGGTCCGGAAAATACGATAATATTTAGAATGAAAACACGCTAAATGAAATCAATGTAATCAATATTTCCACAGTATAAATTAGAATACATTTTAATTGCTCCCACTCCAACTGCTGTGTCTCGTTCCGGCTGCTGCTAATAAAGGCGACGACCAAAATGATTCCCGGGCGCGGCGCCGCTGCTGCCCCACTGCTCCCCAAGGGGATGGGACAAATGCAGAGGACAAATTTCACCACATCTAGTGTGTGTGTGACAATCATTGGTACTTTAATCTTTAATCTTAATCTTAAAGGTGATTAGATAACAAGGCCCACCTGGGCCATCTACTCACCTGTCGCTGTCTTCGAGGCCGGTCCTTGCACACCCCGTTCCGCGGCAGGCCCGCAGGCCACGCCCCCCTCCCACAAACCACCATTACATGTTATGTAGACCACAAGGAAGTATTTTCAATTTAGAAAAAAAATAAAATATGACCCCTTTAATGTGCCTTATAATCCGGTGCGCCTTTTGTATGAAAATAGACCCGACTAGACCCGCTCATCGGCAATGCGCCTTATAATCCGGTGCACCCTATGGTTTGGAAAATACGGTAATATTTACAATGAAAACACGCTAAATGAAATCAATGTAATCAATATTTCCACAGTATAAATTAGTATAAATATCAATTGCTCCCACTCCAACTGCTGTGTCTCGTTCCGGATGCTGCTAATAAAGGCAAGGACCAAAATGATTCCCGGGCGCGGCGCCGCTGCTGCCCACTGCTCCCCAAGGGGATGGGACAAATGCAGAGGACAAATTTCACCACATCTAGTGTGTGTGTGACAATCATTGGTACTTTAATCTTTAATCTTAATCTTAAAGGTGATTAGATAACAAGGCCCACCTGGGCCATCTACTCACCTGTCGCTGTCTTCGAGGCCGGTCCTTGCACACCCCGTTCCGCGGCAGGCCCGCAGGCCACGCCCCCCTCCACAAACCACCATTACATGTTATGTAGACCACAAGGAAGTATTTTCAATTTAGAAAAAAAATAAAATATGACCCCTTTAATGTGCCTTATAATCCGGTGCGCCTTTTGTATGAAAATAGACCCGACTAGACCCGCTCATCGGCAATGCGCCTTGTAATCCGGTGCACCCTATGGTTTGGAAAATACGGTAATATTTACAATGAAATCACGCTAAATGAAATCAATGTAATCAATATTTCCACAGTATAAATTAGTATAAATTTGAATTGCTCCCACTCCAACTGCTGTGTCTCGTGCCGGCTGCTGCTAATAAAGGCGACGACCAAAATGATTCCCGGGCGCGGCGCCGCTGCTGCCCACTGCTCCCCAAGGGGATGGGACAAATGCAGAGGACAAATTTCACCACATCTAGTGTGTGTGTGACAATCATTGGTACTTTAATCTTTAATCTTAATCTTAAAGGTGATTAGATAACAAGGCCCACCTGGGCCATCTACTCACCTGTCGCTGTCTTCGAGGCCGGTCCTTGCACACCCCGTTCCGCGGCAGGCCCGAAGGCCACGCCCCCCTCCACAAACCACCATTACATGTTATGTAGACCACAAGGAAGTATTTTCAATTTAGAAAAAAAATAAAATATGACCCCTTTAATGTGCCTTATAATCCGGTGCGCCTTTTGTATGAAAATAGACCCGACTAGACCCGCTCATTGGCAATGCGCCTTATAATCCGGTGCGCCTTATGGTCCGGAAAATACGATAATATTTACAATGAAAACACGCTAAATGAAATCAATGTAATCAATATTTCCACAGTATAAATTAGTATACATTTTAATTGCTCCCACTCCAACTGCTGTGTCTCGTCCCGGCTGCTGCTAATAAAGGCGACGACCAAAATGATTCCCGGGCGCGGCGCCGCTGCTGCCCACTGCTCCCCAAGGGGATGGGACAAATGCAGAGGACAAATTTCACCACATCTAGTGTGTGTGTGACAATCATTGGTACTTTAATCTTTAATCTTAATCTTAAAGGTGATTAGATAACAAGGCCCACCTGGGCCATCTACTCACCTGTCGCTGTCTTCGAGGCCGGTCCTTGCACACCCCGTTCCGCGGCAGGCCCGCAGGCCACGCCCCCCTCCACAAACCACCATTACATGTTATGTAGACCACAAGGAAGTATTTTCAATTTAGAAAAAAAAAATAATATCACCCCTTTAATGTGCCCTATAATCCGGTACACCATTTGTATGAAAATAGACCCGACTAGACCCGCTCATCGGCAATGCGCCTTATAATCCGGTGCGCCCTATGGTCCGGAAAATACGATAATATTTAGAATGAAAACACGCTAAATGAAATCAATGTAATCAATATTTCCACAGTATAAATTAGTATACATTTTAATTGCTCCCACTCCAACTGCTGTGTCTCGTTCCGGCTGCTGCTAATAAAGGCGACGACCAAAATGATTCCCGGGCGCGGCGTCGCTGCTGCCCACTGCTCCCCAAGGGGATGGGACAAATGCAGAGGACAAATTTCACCACATCTAGTGTGTGTGTGACAATCATTGGTACTTTAATTTTTAATCTTAATCTTAAAGGTGATTAGATAACAAGGCCCACCTGGGCCATCTACTCACCTGTCGCTGTCTTTGAGGCCGGTTCTTGCACACCCCGTTCCGCGGCAGGCCCGCAGGCCACGCCCCCCTCCACAAACCACCATTACATGTTATGTAGACCACAAGGAAGTATTTTCAATTTAGAAAAAAAAATATATATATATGACCCCTTTAATGTGCCCTATAGTCCGGTGCGCCTTTTGTATGAAAATAGACCCGATTAGACATGCTCATCTGCAATGCACCTTATAATCCGGTGCGCCCTATGGTCTGGTAATATTTACAATGAAAACACGCTAAATTAAATCAATGTAATCAATATTTTCACAGTATAAATTAGTATAAATATTAATTGTTCAAATGTAAATTGTACCTTGGTGATTGTTTCCTTGGTAAAACATACTAAAAAAAAATAAAAAAAATGAGCCGTTTTATTTTTCTTTGAAAGGAACAGTTTCGTTCAAAGAGCCATGAATTCCATCTCTCCGAGCCATCACTCCCGATTGCCAAAGGCGGTTTGTTTACGGAGTAGACGCGTGACGATACCGTTACGCTTCCGTATCGCACCAATCCGATCAGCAACACATGTGCCGTTACACATACTGTGGTGTTGCGTTCAAATGTGAGTGGAAGCAACCGGACCGGGGGCCCGAAGATCCACGCTTGATGTTGGCCCCCGTGTCACGCCGGCGAGCATGA
Organism: Entelurus aequoreus; assembly: GCF_033978785.1. Lineage (NCBI taxonomy): Eukaryota > Metazoa > Chordata > Actinopteri > Syngnathiformes > Syngnathidae > Entelurus > Entelurus aequoreus. The sequence goes on along the minus strand of NC_084736.1, from coordinate 10,375,999 downwards.
ATTCTTTGATTCAGCGAGAGACAAGGAAGGCACTCGCCACGCTTTGATGCTGTCAATATCAAATATACATGGCGGGATCTCAAAAAGCTCTCATGCCATTAGGCGTCACTTCGGCAGAGTGCTTGTTTTGCTCCCCGCACGCCGCACTGCGCTTGTAGGACGCCGCTTTTTATTCCTCCCCGACTCTAATCCCGTCGTATGGTCGCAGGTAGAAAAGCTCCGGCAGGGAGAAGCGACCCGGCGAGATTAAGGTGTTTAGATTAAATCTTAACGGTGATTAAATAAGCAGGCGTTTTATGGCTGTAGCAAATTAATTTCCCCTGAGTCGTGTCAGCCGGGGAGTGCCGTTTTGCGGAAAGTCGACCGTGTGTGTGTGTGTGTGTGTGTGTGTGTGTGTGTGTGCGGCTGATATTTGTTATCATGGCAGCCTTCGACTAAAATAGCTTACTAATGCCTGGCCTCGGTGCAAAGGTCACGGCACCGAATGAAATTCCCTGAAAACAGCTTTAAAACAAATTAATAAATACAACACACAGAGAGGAACGTTTTATTATGTTCCCGCCCACCTTATAGTTATTTTTCATATTATTTTGAACATCCATACAAGGTACAGATGACATATTTACAGTTTAACGCAGTTTAAATCTGATCTTATTTGATTTACGGTATATTTCCGGACTATAAGGCGCACTTAAAATCCTTCCATTTTCCCAAAAATCAACAGTGCGCCTTATAACTAATGTACGGAATCATTCTGGTTGTGCTTACCGACCTCGAAGCTATTTTATTTGGTCCATGGTGAAATGATAAGTGTGACCAGTAGATGGCAGTCACACATAAGAGTAGTAGACTGCAATGTGACCCCAGTAAACAACAAACAAAAACGGTAAATGTTCCATTGAAAATAACGAACATTACACACGCCGTTAAAAAAATCCGTCAAAATTAGAGATGTCCGATAATGGCTTTTTTCCCGATATCCGATATCCCGATATTGTCCAACTCTTAATTACCGATTCCGATGTCAACCGATACCGATATATACAGTCATGGAATTAACACATTATCCCTAATTTTGTTGTGATACCCCGCTGGATGCATTAAACAATGTAGCGAGGTTTTCCAAAATAAATCAACTCATGTTATGGAAAAAAATGCCAATTTTATTATTCATTATTTTTTTTAACATGCCTCAAAACAGCAGCTTGGAATTTGGGACATGCATGAGGAGGTTGAGGTGGGAGGGGTTGGGGGGGGGGGGGTTAAGGGGTAGGGGGGATGTATATTGTAGCATCCCGGAAGAGTAAGTGCTGCAAGGGCTTCTGGGTATTTGTTTTGTTGTGTTTGTTGTGTTACGGTGCGGATGTTCTCCCGAAGTGTGTTTGTCATTCTTGTTTGGTGTGGGTTCACAGTGTGGCGCATATTTGTAACAGTGTTAAAGTTGTTTATGCATCCACCCTCAGTGTGACCTGTATGGCTGTTGATCAAGTATGACTTGCATTCACTTGTGTGTGTGAAAAGCCGTAGATATTATGTGATTGGGCCGGCACGCAAAGGCAGTGCCTTTAAGGTTTTTTGGCGCTCTGTACTTCTCCCGAAGTCCGTGTACACAGCGGCGTATTAAAAAGTCATACATTTAACTTTTTGAAACCGATACGGATAATTTTGAAACCGATACCGATAATTTCCGATACTACATTTTAAAGCATTTATCGGCCGATAATATCGGCAGTCCGATATAATCGGACATCTCTAGTCAAAATGTTTTAGTAGGACTTTTTAGCCGCACCGCTTGATGGAGTGTCGGCCCATTTCGGCTACCGTAGTCGGAGATACAAGTATTACTATGGTGTGTGTGTCAGGATCGCAAAATAGCACCCATTAACAGACATATTATCTGGCGTTTTGTTTCGCAATATTATGCAAAACCAACTTGTCTTACCTTCTGGTACCTGCTGATGTGTATTTGGGATCTGCATAAGTCCTGAAAATTTGTGCAGGCAGTCCGTGACGATTCCGTAGTCCGTAAGCTTCTTCTTTTTCTCTATCTTCTTGTTATGGGACATTCATCCTCCGCTGTTGCCATTTCTAATATAAAGTAGTGTAAAGTTCTTACTTATATCTGTCAGTAAACTTGCCATGAAAGCACTAAAACATACCGGTGTAGTGAGTTTACATTATTCACCCAAGGAACTTTAGTTATTAGAGAGTTCCGGTCGGACGGTTTTTCAACGGGACACATTTCCGGCGTTGTTGTTGCACTAGTGAGCCACGGATGAGGAGATGCTGCTCGGTTATTGATTGAAGTAAAGTCTGAATGTCATTAAAACAGTTAGCGCCATCTTTTGACACTTCTTCCACTCCCCGTCCTTGCACGCTACACCGCTACGACAAAGATGACGGGGGAGAAGACGTTGTCGGAGGTGAGCCACGTGAATAAGACCGCCCACAAAACAGCGCATCCTGAAGCGACTTGAAGATGATCTGTAAAACATAATCAATGCAACATTTTGACCAAAGTACCACCATTACATGTTATGTAGACCATTTTTCTCAATTTGATGCAGTGTTCACTACGCAAAATGTTTAACGTCTGTGCTGCTGATCGGCGCCGTGAGTGGTGATGTCATGCCTGCCCACAAGTATCGATAAGGGAATCGTTGACAAAACTATTAAATGATTCCCAGGAATCAAAGCCCTGGTAGCCGGTTTTAACCTCTAAAGGTTTAGTGGCCACATGCGTGGACAGCACCTTTTAGCTCTTATTTCCAAAATTGTGTGCACTACTGAATTGGGGTCTTGTGGCCGCTTATGTGGACACTTATACTGCCATCTGGTGGTGTCAGAAGAGTATAACATACAATGGAATTTGGAAAAAAAAGTGTAAAATTAAGAATTAGCATGTCACTAAACATGAAGTACACTTTTGTGTACTTATGGACTAAGTACATCATATAAAAAGATGATTTTTAATTTTTTTAAATTTTTTTAAGGGTCCAATAAGCCCAAATAGGAAAGAGAAATAAAAAAAGCATGTAAACAAACAGCTTGGGCCTTAAAGGCCTACTGAAAGCCACTACTACCAACCACACAGTCTGATAGTTTATATATCAATGATGAAATCTTATCATTGCAACACATGCCAATACGGGTTAACTTATAAAGTGCAATTTTAAAATTCCCGCCACACTTCCGGTTGAAAAACTCCTTTGGATATGACTTATGCGCTTGACGTCAGAAAATCTACGGAAGTGGTTGGACCCCATCGGACCCGATAGAAAAACCTCTTGTTTTCTTCGACAAAATTCCACAGTATTGTGGACATCTGTGTTGGTGAATCTTTTGCAATTTGTTTAATGAACAATGGAGGCTGCAAAGAAGAACGTTGTAGGTGGGATCGATCGGTGTATTAGCGGCTAAGTACAATACTTAAAGCAACACAACAAGGACTACTTACTTAGAAGACGCCTAGCCGATGCTTGCCGCCAAACCCACGGATGAAAACCTTCGTCGCGCCGTTGATCGCTGGAATGCAGGTGAGCACGGCTGTTGATGGGAAGATGAGGGCTGGCTGGCGTAGGTGGAGCGCTAATGTTTTATCATAGTTCTGTGAGGTCCGGTTGCTAAGTTGCTAAATTAGCCTTAGCGTCTTAGCAACAGCATTGTTAAGATTTACCAGGCTGAGAATTTTTAACCGTGTAGTTACATGTACATGGTTTAATAGTATTGTTGGTCTTCTGTCTATCCTTCCAGTCAGGGGTTTATTTCTTTTGTTTCTATCTTCATTTGAGAACGATGCTATCACGTTAGCTCAGTAGCTAAGTGTGTCACCGATGTATTGTCTTGGAGATAAAAGTCACTTTAAATGTCCATTTCGCGTGCTCGACTCTCATTTTCAAGAGCATATAGTATCCGAGGTGGTTTAAAATACAAATCCGTGATACACAATAGAAAAAGGAGAAGAGTACATAGTTCTGTGAGGTCCGGTTGCTAAGTTGCTAAATTAGCCTTAGCGTCGTTAGCAACAGCATAGTTAAGCCTTACCAGGTTGAGAATTTTTAACCGTGTAGTTACATGTACATGGTTTTATAGTATTGTTGGTCTTCTGTCTATCCTTCCAGTCAGGGGTTTATTTCTTTTGTTTCTATCTTCATTTGAGAACGATGCTATCACGTTAGCTCAGTAGCTAAGTGTGTCACCGATGTATTGTCGTGGAGATAAAAGTCACTTTAAATGTCCATTTCGCGCGCTCGACTCATTTTCAAGAGGATATAGTATCCGAGGTGGTTTAAAATACAAATCCGTGATTCACAATAGAAAAAGGAGAGTGTGGAATCCAATGAGCCAGCTTGTACCTAAGTTACGGTCAGAGCGAAAAAAGATACGTCCATGACTGCCTCTCAAGTCCTTCACTGTAACGTTCCTCATCTACGAATCTTTCATCCTCGCTCAAATTAATGGGGTAATCGTCACTTTCTCGGTCCGAATCTCTCTCGCTCCATTGTAAACAATGGGGAATTGTGAGGAATACTAGCTCCTGTGACGTCACGCTACTTCCGGTACAGGCAAGGCTTTTTTTTTATCAGCGAGCAAAAGTTGCGAACTTTATCGTCGATTTTCTCTACTAAATCCTTTCAGCAAAAATATGGCAATATCGCAAAATGATCAAGTATGACACATAGAATGGATCTGCTATTCCCGTTTAAATAAAAAAAAATCATTTCAGTAGGCCTTTAAGAACCGTTTTTTTTGTTGTTTTTTTCCGATTTCCATCCTTAACTGTGTGTGTGATTTGCAAAGATCAAAACACACATGGTGTGTTCATTATGTTTTGTCCTTGAATAGAACAAAGTGAACAGGCAGCCTCTGCATTCCACTCTGCTTTAAGGTGGAACATGTCCCTCGAACAAACACATTTTTATTTTTTTTAAAAGACTGAAAAAATGGCATACATTTTTTTTTAAACAAATCTGTTGTATGACTAAATAATACATATGTTTTTATATATGTTTTATTTTGTATTTATTTATTTATTTTTGTATTTGATGCGCCTGAAAGAGTGGCAGCACATCACAGTAGCTCCTTTGATTTCCTTCATTTTACATTATTTTTGGTATTATTCTCAACTTTTCTTGCATTTTTTATCAATTGAACGGGACAAGCGGTAGAAAATGGATGGATGGATGGATGAACAATGTCCCTTGTAGATCAATAAAGTATGTCTAAGTCTAAGTCTAAGTCTATTATCAATAAGAATAAAGTGAATACTAATAAATACATAAGTAATTATTTATTATAAAAATTGTGCGACAAATGTGAGCAAAAAAAAACGTCTTAAAAATGTGTTATTGTAAATTAGGAATTAATGCCTCAAATAAGTAGCCCAAATGCATCAGGCTTCGAGCTACTTATGCACCATTTCTATTTCAGCCATGGACATTTCTGGAATTGCAAAATGTGTGTAATAAATCTGAATTTCAATTCAAACATTCACCGATGACTTGCAATTTTGTCGAATACTTTAATGTTTACTCTGTCTTCGACTGTCTATAACCTAAGTGTCAAAGTCAAGGCCCTTTCAGCATTAATGGTGCCTTCACAGATGTGTAAGTTACCCATGTCTTGGGCACTAATACACCCCCATACCATCACACATGCTGGCTTTTCAACTTTGCACCTATAACATTCCGGATGGTTCTTTTCCTCTTTGGTCCGGAGGACACGACGTCCACAGTTTCCAAAAACAATTTGAAATGTGGACTCGTCAGACCACAGAACACTTTTCCACTTTTGCATCAGTCCATCTTAGATGAGCTCGGCGGGGCGTTTCTGGGTGTTGTTGATAAATGGCTTTCGCTTTGCATAGTAGAGTTTTAACTTGCACTTACAGATGTAGCGACCAACTGTAGTTACTGACAGTGGTTTTCTGAAGTGTTCCTGAGCCCAAGTGATGATATCCTTTACACACGGATGTCGCTTCTTGATGCAAGTACCGCCTGAGGGATCGAAGGTCACTGGCATTCAATGTTGGTTTCCAGCTTGTTGCTTATGTGCAGTGATTTATCCAGATTTTATTAACCTTATGGTGAAATCCCTAAATTCCTATGCAATAGCTGGTTGAGAAATGTTGTTTTTAAACATTTGCTCACGCATTTTGTTCACAAAGTGGTGACCCTCGCCCCGTCCTTGTTTGGGAATGACCGAGCATTCATGGAAGCTGCTTGTATACCCAATCATGGCACCCACCTGTTCCCAATTAGCCCGTTCACCTGTGGGATGTTCCAAATAAGTGTTTGATGAGCATTTGTCAACGTTCTCAGTCTTTTTTGCCACTTGTGCCAGCTTTCTTGAAACATGTTGCAGGCATCAAATTCCAAATGAGCTAATATTTGCAAAAAATAACGAAGTTTTCCAGTTTGAACATAAATATCTTGTCTTTTGCAGTCTATTCAATTGAATATAAGTTGAAAAGGATTTGCAAATCATTGTTTTCTGGTTTTATTTACCATTTACACAAGGTTCCAACTCACCGGTTTTGGGGTTTGTAAGATAGCCAGCCACTCAGAGTGGGTTGTACGAATAAAATAAATACACTTGTCAGATTAATTGTATCTAAATTATCACAAAACTTTTGTGTTTCAATGAGCAGGCTGTCTTTAATCCTACCAAGCAGAAGGCTTGGTAAAACTCCACTGTGTAGGATGGGAAGCGACACAAAGGTGTTCTGTTTCTTTCATGTATTGTAATCAACAGAAAGATATTAGCTTGACCCGAGAACTACAAAGCGAAGAGGAAGCAGGGACCGCTTCTTTGAACTGTTTTACGACCTCTTCTTTTGAAACTGTTTTACGACCTTTTCTTTGAACTCTTATAAATCAAAGGCGATGGCTGTTACGACCCCCGTGCCTTAGAAACAGCTGTTGCCATATAATCAGGGAAAGTCCAAATAAAAAGAGGTGGCGTACAATCTTTCGCCAGAGCGAATTGAGCCAATTCTGTTCTCTGTTTCATTCCTTGTTTCTTGTCTTGTTTAACACGCGAAGTCCCAGAGAAGGGTCAATTGACATTTTTACCTAGAAAACACACAAGAGGGTCATTTGACCCCTAGTCCCCCCTGTGGACACTCCTTTTGTTATGAAAATGTGGCTGTTAGTGGCACACGGCAGGGGGCCACTTGAGCCTGTGTGGGGGAGGGGGACCTTACAGCTCAAGCTTTAGTTCTGAGGTAGGTTGTGTGTGTTTTGCAAGGATCAACAGAATGAAGGTGATCAACACTCTGACATTTATTGTTAAAAAAAATACAAAACAAAACATATTTACAAAGAATGAAAAAGCAACTGTTTTCCCAGTTTTGGTGTGGAGGGTTGTTGCAGAAGCAATTGTTATTTTTGTGTGCCAAAAATAGTTTAAAAAAAAAATTTACAAAGAAAAAAGCATATTTACAAAGAATGAAAAACCATGTCCATGTAAACGTGACTGACATACATTTGAGCAGTCACTCACAATCCTGGCACTGCCATTGCTCCTTTCGGCATTTCCCACATGTATAATTTTTCTGTCTACCTAGACAAACTGCCCCTACAGCCTCATTACCATAACAAAATGAGTGATTAGTGTATTCGGGAAAAGCGTCGGGCCAAATGACCCCTCTCTGGGTCTTCTAGGTAGACAGAAAAATGCTGGGACTTCTAGTGTTAATAGATGTCATCAGTGTTTGAACCTGACACACATCAGGTTCTCGATTGTATTTTAATTTAGGGGCGTGTGAAAAAAAAAGTATAAAATGTCCAAAAATCCTAACTTTGCTCATCCCTCGCCAGGGTCCTTCAGCACATCTGACACTGATGTAATGCACGAGAGCGAGCTGGCGTCCAATAAAAACGCTCCTCAAGGCACTCACACTGGTCATAAATGGCGTGCAAATGGCAGCAAAATGAGAACGAGCCTTTTAAAGAGACGTGGCAGCGGGGCGGATGGAGGTGGAGGAAATGGCTTACTTGCTTTTGTGCACGTATGACACGAGCAGATAAATATCTCTTAAATGATGGCGGCTCACACGGCAGGTGAATTATGTTTGGTATCCCCCTCCCACCCCCCGCAGGGGCAGACGCTCTGAATTGAGCAATCGCTGGCAGGCAAAGCACAATTTGGATTAGCCAAAGCCCAACTGATAGGTCAGCTTAGCCCATAATGGAGCAGCTTAGGCCGTGTCTGCATGATTAGAACATTCTTAGCAGCCTGTTTTTTGGCATCCAGATGTTGCATTGAATGTAACTTGTTCAACATATTTGAAAATCAACTACACCGTTATTATCATGCAATCAGATTTTTTTTATTTTTTTTTAAAATTAAATCCACAGTTTCATCTTTCCAGACATACCAAGCAGTAAGATCATTTACATCAAAGTATCCACTTGGTATGGACAAACTTATGTACAAAACCCCAAACCGGTGAAGTTGGCACGTTGTGTAAATGGTAAATAAAAACAGAATACAATGAATTGCAAATCCTTTTCAACCTATATTCAATAGAATAGACTGCAAAGACAAGATACTTAACTCTCGAACTGGTAACTTTGTTATTTTTTGCAATTTTGATGCCTGACAACATGTTTCGAAAAAGCTGGCACAAGTGGCAAAAAAGACTGATAAAGTTGAGGAATGCTCATTGTACACTTATTTGGGTGAACAGGCTAATTGGGAACTGGCGTGGTGCCATGACTTGGGTATAAAAGCAGCTTCCATTCATTTCATTCACAAACAAGGGACGGGGCGAGGGTCACCACTTTTTCAACAATGCGTGAGCAAATTGTCGAACAGTTTAAGAACAACACTTTTTTTTGCAAGGAATTTAGGGATTTCACCACCTACGGTCCGTAATATCATCAAAAAGTTCGGAGGATCTGGAGAAATCACTGCACGTAAGCCTCAGGCTGAACTGCATGAAAAAGCGACATCAGTGTGTAAAGGATATCACCACATGGGCTCAGAACACTTCAGAAAACCACTGTCAGTAACTACAGTTCGTCGCTACATCTGTAAGTGCAAGTTAAAACTCTACTTTGCAAAGCGAAAGCCATTATCAACAACACCCAGAAACGCCCGCCGAGCTCATCTAAGATGGACTGATGCAAAGTGGAAAAAGTGTTCTGTGGTCTGACGAACCGACATTTCAAATAGTTTTTGGTAACTATGGATGTCGTGTCCTCGGGAACAAAGGGGAAATGAACCATCTGGATTGTTTATAGGCGCAAAGTTGAAAAGCCAGCATGTGTGATGGTATGGGGGTGTATTAGTGCCCAAGGCATGGGTAACTTACACATCTGTGAAGCGCCATTA
>NC_084736.1:10360115-10366640 GCF_033978785.1 Entelurus aequoreus | reverse complement strand
ATATATATATATATATATATATATATATATATATATATATATATATATATATATATATATATATATATATATATATATATATATCGCCAATAGATGTAATTTATGGCGAATGTCATTCATTTATTGTGACTTAAAGAATAATTGTTTGTTTTTTAATCCGGCATTTACTTAAACATTTGTACAATATGTATCAGCATTCCATTTCGTTATTTATTTTTGCATTGTTTTAATTATTTGTGTTTATGTATTATTTACTTTAAATTTGGCAACCCTTTTTTTGCTTCTATTTCAACATTGCACAAGCTACCGTACTTTCCGGACCATAGGGCGCACTGAATTATAAGGCGCACTGCCGATGAATGGTATATTTTCGATCTTTTTTCACATATAAGGCGCACCGGATTATAGGGCGCATTAAAGGACTCATATTATGATTTGTTTTTCTTCTAAATGTAAAACCCTTCCTTGTGGTCTACATAACATGTAATGGTGGTTCTTTGGTCAAAATGTTGCATAGATGATGTTTTACAGATCATCTTCAAGCGGTTTTGTGGGCGGTCTTATTTACGTGGCTCACCTTTGACAGCATCTTCTCCCCGTCATCTTTGTTGTAGCGGTGTAGCGTGCAAGGACGGGAGTGGAAGAAGTGTCAAAAGATGGCGCTAACTGTTTTAATGACATTCAGACTTTACTTCAATCAATAACGGAGCAGCATCTCCTCATCCGTGGCTCACTAGTGCAACAAAAAGACCGGAAATGTGTCCCGTTAAAAACCATCCAACCGGAACTCTAATAGCTAATGTTCCTTGGGTGAATAATGTAAACTCACTACACCGGTATGTTTTAGCGCTTTCATGGCGAGTTTACTGACAGATATAAGTAAGAACTTTACACTACTTTATATTAAAAATGGCAACAGCGGAGGTTTAATGTCCCATAACAAGAAGATAGAGAAAAAGAAGAAGCTTAACCACTACAAAAGCGGATGCACGCACATTTTCAGGACTTATGCAGATCCCAAATACAGACCAGCAGGTACCAGAAGGCAAGAAAAGTTGCTTTTGCATAATATTGCGAAACAAAACGCCAGATAATATGTCTTACCTTATACACACACCATAATAATACTCCTATGTTGAAGCACAGTACAATCCATCAAGCGGTGCGGCTTCATAGCTTACAAAAGTCGTACTAAAACATTTTGATGGATTTTTGAGCGCCGTGTGTAAAGTTCTATATTTTCAATGGAACATATAAAATGTTGCTGTTGTTTACTTGAGCCATATTGAATCTTACACATTTCTCTTATGTTTGACTGCCATCATATTGCAGTCTACATGTATCTCTTATGTGTGACTGCCATCTACGGGTCACACTTATCATTTTTTGAGAAAAAAAAAGATTTTAAGTGCGTGTTATAGTCCGAAAAATATGGTACAATATCTATTGTAACACATGTTCTATTATTCTGTCTATAAGAAAAATAGGACAATTAAACACAAAAAGTAAACTTGCTTCTTTTCGGACATTTTGAACGGAGCAACATGCGCTCGTTTACGTGACTTGTCAAGTTATCCAAACGAAAACAGCCAGTGCCACGACGCTTCCCAATGAAAAAAGGTATACAACTTTGCACACTGCAAAAAGTCAGTGTTCAAAAACAAGAAAAAAAATTACAAAAATGAGGGGTATTTTACTTGAACTAAGCAACATTATCTGCCAATAGAACAAGAAAATTTGGCTTGTCAAGACTTTCCAAAACAAGTAAAATTAGCTAACCTCAATGAACCCAAAAATACCTTAAAATAAGTATATTCTCACTAATAACAAGTGCACTTTTCTTGGTAGAAAAAAAAAAGAGACCTTTTTGCTCAATATGTTGAAAAATATTCTTAAATGAAGTAAATGCTAGTGCCATTATCTTGACATAATGATAAGCGCTCGGCATTACATTTCTTGGAACCAGCAAATTTATAATAAAAACGTATTTATTGTTCTTAATGGAAAGGCAACAAGGCAACCGCTTGTTACTCTCGGGGTCTCCTAGCCGCTCAGGCAAATCATATGGTCTAAAAATGCATTTTTCCATCGATAACATGACATCATCGTGCCAAGTGCGTGCTCTTTCAGTCAATTAGTGCGCATATATACAGCCCGGCCCCTGGCCAAAAATGTTTTAATTGTAATTTTGAAGAATTTATCTGAATGTGCACAAACTATTTATGTAAACATTTTTTAGAAATGTCAAATGTTTAAATATTAACTGTCAGTTTACTGTACTGTGCCAACTGTACTACTATAGGAGTACATATTCTCTATTGCTTCATTGAAAATAAAACAGCAAAGTCCATTTGGCTGTCATCCGTTTTAAGTTGTTTTTTTAAGTTTTTAGACACAATTGTGTCAAAGTCATGATTTTTTTTTTCATGCTTGAAATAAGAAATTATTACTTTAAAAAAGTAGTTGTATACTTGTGAGTGTTGATGACACAGCTTTGCAACAGTTGATATTCTAGTTTCAAGCATGTTTTACTCAATATAGGTCATCAAATCTCAGCAACAAGCTGTAATATCTTACTGAGATCATTTAGGACCAAAACCCTTAAAACAAGTAAAACACTCTAAAATAACATAAAATCTGCTTAGTGAGAAGAATTATCTTTTCGGACAGAAAATAAGCAAATATCACCCTTATTTGAGATATTTCATCTTACTTCGATTTCAGTTTTTGCAGTGTGGCTTTGCTTTTTGCTGGGAGACGTCCACTTTGGATGATTGTGTCTCAGCGAGGTACCAACATGCATGATTCATAGCGTGCATGAAATGATGCACGCTAATTAACAGGGCCATCAGCACGCCGTCATTAATATGACAGTGGTTAGCGGAAAAACAGGATCAAATACTGCACACCGCACTGACTCTAATTTAAAAAAATAAAATAAAAAGCTGCTGTTTTTGTCGCCATTAGCTTATAAAGAGGGAATCAGGATTATTGCAGGTTTACTGTATGACAGAATGACAAACGAGTTGTATTAAATTGTACCCTTGAGAACATTAAAATTGCCAGGATTGAAAAAAAAACCTCTTAATTTTGCATGAAGACAAGTTGTCATTTTCTAATATTAATCGTAGGTGAATTGCTAGATCCCTCAGAAATTAGAGCGCCTACATGGAAAGTGACAAGTAATGTAATGCAACTTGTGTTTACAGAAAAGTACTGAAACATGGTTAGTCCGAGAGCCAGCTCCAGTTCGTGGTGCCGAAGACCAGACTTCAAACCAGGGGAGACAGGGGCCTTCTCTGTGGTCGACCCTAAGCTCTGGAACACTCTGCCCCTCCATGTTCTAACTGCTCCCACCGTGGAGTGTTTTAAGTCTCGTCTTAAAGGCCTACTAAAACCCACTACTACCGACCACGCAGTCTGATAGTTTATATATCAATGGTGAAATCTTAACATTGCAACACATGCCAATACGGCATTAGTAAAGTGCGATTTTAAATTTCCCGCGGAACATCCTGCTGAAAACGTCTCGGTATGATGACGTTTGCGCGTGACGTCACGGATTGTAGCGGACATTTTGTGACAGCATTGTGGCCAGCTATTAAAGGCCTACTGAAAGCCACTACTACCGACCACGCAGTCTGATAGTTTATATATCAATGATGAAATCTTAACATTATAACACATGCCAATACGGCCGGGTTAACTTATAAAGTGACATTTTAAATTTGCCGCTAAACTTCCGGTTCGAAACGCCTCTGAGGATGACGTATGCGCGTGACGTAGACCGGCGAACACGGGTATGCCTTCCACATTGAAGCCAATACGAAAAAGCTCTGTTTTCATTTCATAATTCCACAGTATTCTGGACATCTGTGTTCGTGAATCTGTTGCAATCATGTTCATTGCATTATGGAGAAGGAAGCTGAGCAAGCAAAGAAGAAAGTTGTCGGTGCGAAATGGACGTATTTTTCGAACGTAGTCAGCAACAACAGTACACAGCCGGCGCTTCTTTGTTTACATTCCCGAAAGATGCAGTCAAGATGGAAGAACTCGGATAACAGAGACTCTAACCAGGAGGACTTTTGACTTCGATACACAGACGCCTGTAGAGAACTGGGACAACACAGACTCTTACCAGGATTACTTTGATTTGGATGACAAAGACGCAGACGTGCTACTGTGAGTATGCAGCTTTGGCTTCTAAACATTTGATCGCTTGACCGTATGTGCGCAACTTTTTTTTGCGAATGTACGTAACTTTTTTTAAATATATAAGCTTTATGAACCTTGGGTTAGGTGAACGGTCTTTTGGGCTGAGTGATTGTGTGTGTTGATCAGGTGTTTGAATTGTATTGGCGTGTTCTATGGAGCTAGGAGCTAGCATAGGAGCTAGGAGCTAGCATAACAAACACGCAGGTGTTTTTATGCAGGATTAATTTGTGGCATATTAAATATAAGCCTGGTTGTGTTGTGGCTAATAGAGTATATATATGTCTTGTGTTTATTTACTGTTGTAGTCATTCCCAGCTGAATATCAGGTCCCACCCGCCTCTCACAGCATCTTCCCTATCTGAGTAGCTTCAACTCCCCACTAGTCCTTCACTTGCACTTTACTCATCCACAAATCTTTCATCCTCGCTCAAATTAATGGGGAAATTGTTGCTTTCTCGGTCCGAATCTCTCTCACTTCATGCGGCCATCATTGTAAACAATAGGGAACTTTGCGTATATGTTCAACTGACTACGTCACGCTACTTCCGGTAGGGGCAAGCCTTTTTTTTATCAGATACCAAAAGTTGCAATCTTTATCGTCGTTGTTCTATACTAAATCCTTTCAGCAAAAATATGGCAATATCGCGAAATGATCAAGTATGACACATAGAATAGATCTGCTATCCCCGTTTAAATAAAAAAAAATCATTTCAGTAGGCCTTTAAGTCGTCTGTTTTCATCGCAAAATTCCACAGTATTCTGGACATCTGTGTTGGTGAATCTTTTGCAATTTGTTTAATGAACAATGGAGACAGCAAAGAAGAAAGCTGTAGGTGGGAAGCGGTGTATTAGCGGCCGGCTGCAGCAGCACAAACACGTAGCCGGTGTTTCATTGTTTACATTCCCGAAGGATGACAGTCAAGCTTTACCATTGGCCTGTGGAGAACTGGGACAACAGAGACTCTTACCAGGAGGACTTTGAGTTGGATACGCGGTACCGTGAGTACGCAGCTGCGGCTTCCAAACATTTGATCGCTTGCCCGTACGTGCGTGCCGCTATGTGCATGTCACGTACGTAACTTTGGGGAAATATATGTGCTGTATGAACTTTGCGGAGGTGAACGGTACTTTGGGCCGTGGGATTGAGTGTGTTGTGCGGGTGTTTGATTTGTATTGGCGGGTTATATGGACGGGAGAGAGGAGGTGTTTGTTATGCGGGATTAATTTGTGGCGTATCAAATATAAGCCTGGTTGTGTTGTGGCTAATAGAGTATATATATGTCTTGTGTTTATTTACTGTTTTAGTCATTCCCACCCGCCTCTCACAGCAATCAGAATCGCTTCCACTGCCCTCTAATCCTTCAGGCTCACTTTCCTCATCCACGAATGTTTCATCCTCGCTCAAATTAATGGGGAAATCGTCGCTTTCTCTATCCGAATCGCTCTCGCTGCTGGTGGCCATGATTGTAAACAATGCGCAGATGTGAGGAGCGCCACAACCTGTGACGTCACGCTACTTCCGGGACAGGCAAGGCTTTTTTATCAACGACTAAAAGTTGCGAACTTTATCGTCGTAGTTCTGTACTAAATCCTTTCAGCAAAAATATTGGCGATATTGCGAAATGATCAAGTATGACACATAGAATGGACCTGCTATCCCTGTTTAAATAAGAAAATCTCCATTCTCTTGCTTTTAACACTATGTGAGTTGTGTGGTCCTCTGTTGTCCTCTGTGTTTTTAAAATGTTGATTTCTATTTACTGTTTTAATTGGTTTTACCCTTTATAATTGTTTTTAATCATATTTATTTTATATTGTTTTTCTATTGGTTTTATATGTATTTATTTTTTAGATTTTATTCAGTCATCCATCCCACCCATTTTCTACCGCTTGTACCTTTTCGGGGTCGCGGGCTTTCCCGCAGCGCTTTGTTGTTAAGGCGGCCGCCTTAACAACAAAGAGCCACCGCCTAAACTAAAGTCTTAACAAGCTGCTCCGCTTAGTTCTGCCTCTGCCTCTGTCAGTACGTCTCTGCGGCACCCAGCATTGTCCCACCCACACAACCATCTGATTGGTTACACGCAGAGCGGTAACAGCCAATCAGCAGTGCGTATTCGGAGTGCATGTAACACCCAATCAGCAGTGCGTATTCAGAGCGCATAAAGTCAGTGCTCAGGCAGGCAGAGAGGAGAGACGGTGGAGTGAGCAGATAGGTGATTAGCAGGTGAGCATCAGGCAGCGGACTCTGCCCAAATTATAATAAACACGTCCCAGTCAACTACTAGTGACATCACTATGAGCCCGTTGACC
>NC_084736.1:10337615-10355115 GCF_033978785.1 Entelurus aequoreus | reverse complement strand
GAGGTAGCAGGTAGGTAACGTTAGACTACATGAAATTATTTGTCTGTTACAGAATGTGATAGTAACCTGGCTTTTTAGCATTAAGCTAATGCTACATGATTCGGCAATTGCTAATCAATCAATAGCTAGTTCTGTTTTAACGTCGGGTTAATATTGTGGAGGGGGCTAAATTGTTATGAAAAATAATAATGTAACGTTAGGTAATTACAGTACTCCCACCTTACATTCCTCAGGGACATTTGTATTACATCTTTTAAGGAGGTGTTTTTTGTTTACATTGTTATTGCCTTCTGGTTAGCTAATGTTTGCCATGCAGGTAATAGTCACTATTCCACCCCTTTATATATTAGGTATAGTTGTAAGCCTAGTTGTTAAAGTGCACATCATTAATGTTAATTAAGCAATATCACATGAGAGCGAATGCTTTTTTTTTTTATTTGAGCACTGCTGTGATTCGGTTAAAGATAATCATAACATAACATCCTCATATAATATGTTAATTTGATTTCTTCAAGTAAAACAAAAAGGTCAAAGACAAAGCTATTCGGTTTCATGGGAGTATATACACTTCACTGCCGATGTGGGGGGGGGGGGGGGGGGGTGGGGGGCGCCACCTAAAATCTTGCCTAGGGCGCCAGATTGGTTAGGGCCAGGCCTGATACAGAGACTTTAGAAGGATGTGGCCTAGTTTTTTTTTATTGGGGTGTGGTGATATATCTTCTGATATAATACTGATACTGGACTTACCATGGATTGATTTACGTGGACCCCGACTTAAACAAGATGAAAAACTTATTGGGGTGTTACCATTTAGTGGTCAATTGTACGGAATATGTACTGTATTGTGCAATCTACTAATAAAAGTTTCAATCAATCAATCAATGGAGCCTTGAGTATTGGCCGTTATCAATCTGATATATGATATCAGTGTGAATCAGACAATCCTTTATGACTTTATTGTGTGGAATGTAGTGGTGTACCGGTACCAAAATATTTTTAGATACTTTTCGGTACTTTTTGAGACTTTTCTTAATAAAGGGGACCACCAAAAAATGGCATTATAGGCTTTATTTTAACAAAAAAATCTTAGGGTACATTAAACATATGTTTCTAATTGCAAGTTTGTCCCTAATTAAAATAGTGAACATAACAGACAACTTGTCTTTTAGTGGTAAGTAAACAAACAAAGGCTCCTAATTTAGCTGCTGACATATGCAGGAACATATTATGTCATTTATCATTCTATTATTTCCTCAAAATTATTAAGGACAAGCGGTAGAAAATCAATTATTAATCTACTTGTTCATTTACTGTTGATATCTGCTTATTTTCCCTTTCAACATGTTCTATCTACACTTCTGTTAAAATAAAATAATCACTTATTCTTCTGCTGTTTGGATACTTTACATTAGTTTTGGATGATACCACACATTTTGGGTATCAATCCGATACCAAGTAGTTACAGGATCATACATCGGTCATATTCAAAGTCCTCATGTGACTAGGGACATATTTCCTGAGTTTGTAAACATAATGTGAATTTTTTAAAAACGAAAAAAGATTTTGTGGTGCCAAAAAATATCGATGTAATCATAGAAGCATCGACGAGATACGCTCCTGTACTTGGTATCATTACAGTGGATGTCAGGTGTAGATCCACCAATGGCGTTTGTTTACATTGTGACGCCGGTGAGCTACGGTGTGTAGTGAAGCATGTTTAGCTATTCCTCGTCCTGCAGGGATGATAGTTGTAAGAAACTGACTTTATTTGTCGCCATGGAGGCAAGGATTAGTGATTTAGACACTGCAGACTGCGGATGGACGTTAGCCGCTAGCTAGCTAGCCATGTCTTAAAGCACCTCTTCCAGAGGGTGTTTCAGTGTTATAACGTCACCTTTATCGTCAGTTTTTAAGCCAAAATGCGTCCGTTCTCCCTTTTCTGTCTACACACTGTGTCTGCTTGTAAGTACTCTGTGATTGTGCGCTGCCGAACATGCTCCTCTGCTCGTAAAACCAGCAATTTCCCGACGTGATGCGGTACTATACTTGTACCGGTATACCGTACAACCCTAGTGGAATGTTAGAAAAAGGCTTGATCAAGTGAAATGAGTCCATTGCTTCTCAATTAATTCCGTTACGGCCTTCCAGGAAAAAGAAAACGTTTCGCGTGCCCCCCGCCACTCCCACTTCCTGTCGCGACTATAAATAGTATCATTATTGTTTGTCAAAAAACAAATTGTTATAAGTACACCTTTGTATCCTTTTAAAATTAAAGAAAATATATACATAAACTTACAACAAATAATAACTGTATTTAGATTGTTTTCTAGTCTGTAACAGAAACGATTTAAAGTGTGTTAATTAGCCTGAAAAAAAATTAAAAAATCCTTCGTTCAACTATGAAGTTTTTTAGACCGAATCGAACCCTTTAATTCGAAAAATGTAATTGAATTTTCTCACTAAATAATAATACATTGACTCAGGAGCACAATATATCAATCAAACTTTGCTAATAATTGACTTTTTCATTCATAGAATAAATGCAACACAAAGTGCTTTATAGACTTAAAGGGGAACTGCACTTTTTTGGGATCATTATTATTAAATTATTATTAAATATGAAATAAATGCGATCAAAAATGGAGGCTATGAGAGCCGCGCAATTCCGCCTACAAAGCCCTTAAAAAACATCCACACCTCCATTAAGGTTTTAAGTACATAATGGATATGTAATGTGGTAATCAGCACACACTCGCTGGAATAAAAAAGACAATATAACATTCATCCATAAACGTGGACGCATGTGTAAAAGTGCAATATATTTATCTGTACAGTAATCTATTTATTTATTTATTTTTATTTATGTATATTTATATTTATATATTATTTATATATATTTATTTATTTATAAATGCACCTCATTGCTTTTTTATCCTGCACTACCATGAGCTTATGTAACACAATTTCGTTCTTAGCTGTGCTGTAAAGTTCAAATTTGAATGACAATAAAAAGGAAGTCTAAGTCTAAGTCTAAGTCTAAGTCTAAGTCTAAAATGATTTAATATTTACGTATTTTCATCATATTAAGCATACGCGGCGCATTCATGTAAAAAATGCATCACATTTGCTTTTTTTTTCTTCTTCAACACTGATTATTATTCACTGCAGACTTCATAAGAGACAACAAACACAATAAAACATCACTTACTGTACAATGTCTGCTGTCATTAGGATGCCGACTGCTAGGATTGTTCATATATTCCGCACACAAACCTATTTTTGTTTTGGTGCGTGCAATTGTACATGTTTGAAAATAGGTAGAAAAGTGGACATCTTTGACGATGACACCGATAGAACAGGACATTTGTCTATTTTCAACAGGTTTTTAATGACGTAAAACTACCCTATATCTACAGCTAATGCCCGTTGGATTCAAAACTGTAATAGGACTCAAGTTTAGACCTGATAAGATTTGACATTTAGGTTATGATTCCTTTATTAGGGCGACTAGAAACTGATTGAATCTCATTCGGAGGAGTTGATTGACTGGGACACGAAGTAAACAAGAACTGACAAGAGACAAACCGATCTGGGAAGAAATGACACAACTGAGAAGGCAACGACTGACTGAAGTGCAGAAAGAGCATGGAAAAACTTGGCGACGTATGTGTGAGAATACAGGAAAGGTTCAGGAATGACATTACAAGACACAGGCAGGACTGGACCAAGAAGGAAACAAGACCTGACAAGAAACAGGTGAAAGAAAACCTGAGAAGGGTGAGAGACAGAACAGGGGAGGCATGACAAGACATAGATGGTAGACCACTTTGGAAGGGTGGGGACAGACTAACTGGGGTGCAAAGGGAATCAGGAAGAGACGATTTGACACAGGTGAACTGACACCAGAGATAGAAACGAGTCGGTTAACTCGGATTCAGAATAAATAGAAAACTGATATGACAGGTGAGCGAAAGGAGGGTATAGTCCGAGATAAGGTTGAAATGACAAAACACGGGCGATAAACACCTATAAAAGCCGGGGGAATATGAATAAACCGACGAGACGCGGGTGAGAATGCCTGGGAACAGATTGACTGGGATGCCATGGAAACATGGTGAAAGAAGACCTTTGAATGTATCGAGTCGATTACCTTGGACGCAAAGGAAATAGGAGCTAGGTGAGAGAACGTAATGTTGGAAGGGAGCTGATTGTCCCAGAAGCAGACAGACTAGGGCCAAACTGACAAGACACGGGTGATAGACCCGTCTAGGAAGCGCGGCTGGGGAATGACTATAAGTGGAATGCAAGGAAAAGGCGGAATGACACAGACGAGACACATGAAGGTGTGGGTGGGGGGGTTCTGACACAGGTGAGAAAACACCTCAAAATGTCATGAGTAGGGATGTCCGATATCAGTGGACGGGTATTATCGGCAAAACGTAGATTTTACAGTAGAAAACTGTTCGCTTAGTTCCCAAAATTGTTTTGAATTACTGCAAATGACACAGTGCCTCTGTTATTTTTATGGTAAAGTTCTACAAACCCCAAAATAGTGAAAAAATACTTGTATCTTTAAAGGCCTACTGAAATGAAACGGGGATAGCAGATCCATTCTATGTGTCATACTTGATCATTTCGCGATATTGCCATATTTTTGCTGAAAGGATTTAGTAGAGAACATCGACGATAAAATTCGCAACTTTTGGTCGCTGATAAAAAAAGCCTTGCCTGTATCGGAAGTAGCGTGACGTCACAGGTTGAAAGGCTCCTCACATTCCCCCATTGTTTACACCAGCAGCGAGAGCGATTCGGACCGAGAAAGCGACGATTACCCCATTAGTTTGAGCCAGGATGAAAGATTCGTGGATGAGGAACGTGTGAGTGAAGGACTAGAGTGCAGTGCAGGACGTATCTTTTTTTGCTCTGACCGTAACTTAGGTACAAGGGTTCATTGGATTCCACACTTTCTCCTTTTTATATTGTGGATCACGGATTTGTATTTTAAACCACCTCGGATACTATATCCTCTTGAAAATGAGAGTCGAGAACGCGAAATGGACATTCACAGTGACTTTTATCTCCACGACAATACACCGGCGAAGCTCTTTAGCTACGGAGCTAACGTGATAGCATCGGGCTTAAGTGCAGATAGAAACAAAAGAAATAAACCCCTGACTGGAAGGATAGACAGAAAATCAACAATACTATTAAACCATGGACATGTAAATACACGGTTAATGCTTTCCAGCCTGGCGAAGCTTAACAATGCTGTTGCTAACGGCGCCATTGAAGCTAACTTAGCAACGGGACCTCACAGAGCTATGCTAAAAACATTAGCTATCCACCTACGCCAGCCCTCATCTGCTCATCAACACCCGTGCTCAACTGCGATCGACGGAGCGACGAAGGACTTCACCCGATCATAGATGCGGTCGGCGGCCCGGAGACGGAGGAAGTCAAGGTGAGGTCGGCGGCTAGCGCGTCTGCCATCCATCTCAAAGTCCTCCTGGTTGTGTTGCTGTAGTCCGCCGCTAATACACCGATCCCACCTACAACTTTCTTCTTTGCAGTCTCCGTTGTTCATTAAACAAATTGCAAAAGATTCACCAACACAGATGTCCAGAATACTGTGGAATTTTGCGATGAAAACAGAGCTTTTTTGTATTGGATTCAATGGTGTCCGAATACTTCCGTTTCAACGATTGACGTCACGCGTATACGTCATCATACATAGACGGTGTTTTCAACCGGAAGTTTAGCGGGAAATTTAAAATTGCACTTTATAAGTTAACCCGGCCGTATTGGCATGTGTTGCAATGTTAAGATTTCATCATTGATATATAAACTATCAGACTGCGTGGTCGGTAGTAGTGGCTTTCAGTAGGCCTTTAATTATGATCATGATTTCCGGTTAGCAGCGAAGGCCTGGCTGGTCCTGACAACACACCAATGTTATTACCTAACATCCAAAACTTTCAAATGCATTGAGACAATTTGTCTTTGACTGTCGGTTTAAATGTAGCGTCCTCATGCGGCCCTAACTTCTTTTCAATCGGGAAAGCTATTTCGGGTATTTGGGGGCCGAGGGGATCACGAGTGTGAGTCTGACGGTGCCAAATAAAACACACGGCTGCACAGTGAATGAGCTTCCAGCGAAGACGCTCTCAGTACGCTCGGGTGGAAAGTTCACATTCAGGTTTGGTAAACAAACAAAAACAAAAACCCATCTGGATGGCTCGCTTAGTTACCGCGCTGATCCCCGAAAATGGCAGTGTTGACTTGATATTTTTTCTCTCCCTTTCTCGCCGATACGCTTCACCTTAAAGCGTGACAAAAACAATGCCTCCCACTCCATAACAGACCCCGGCAAGAAGCCCTCGCTCTGGCCTGTGGGCTCCTGTTCACTTGTGCCAAACAAGTATGCGTTCACTCGTCGAGGAATGACTCATTGGAACGTTTTGTTTTTTTTTCTTTCAAAACCTCGACTTCTTTTTCAGAGAAGCAATATCTTTGTGCTGGTTGTTATCGCAAACGTATCAGTCAGCGTGTAACATCTTATTCATTGCACACTGACCACGGCGGCGTCTATCGGCTCCTGTGAGCGACCAGCGCCGAGGAACACCTGAACAATTCGTTTTCACTTTCCTCTGATGGCTGCTTGGCAAGAAAAGGTAATTATTGGTCACTCTGGACTCTTTTAGAGCACAGCTTAAAACTCACCTTTTTACCGCAGATGACTTTTGATTTATGTGTTCATTGTGAGTCTTAAATGTTTAGTTTAGATTCCTTTGTGTGTCTCAGTCCCTGTTTCTGGTTTTTTTTTTGTTTTTGTTTTTGTTTTGTTTTTTTGTTTCTCCTGCGATGAGGTGGCGACTTGTCCAGGGTGTACCCCGCCTTCCGCCCGATTGTAGCTGAGATAGGCTCCAGCGCCCCCCGCGACCCCGAAGGGAATAAGCGGTAGAAATCTAGCATAATAGTGTGAGAGTCCAGTCCATAGTGGATCTAACATAATATTGTGAGAGTCCAGTCCATAGTGGATCTAGCATAATAGTGTGAGAGTCCAGTCTATAGTGGATCTAACATAATATTGTGAGAGTCCAGTCCATAGTGGATCTAACATAATAGTGTGAGAGTCCAGTCCATAGTGGATCTAACATAATAGTGTGAGAGTCCAGTCCATAGTGGATCTAACATAATAGTGTGAGAGTCCAGTCCATAGTGGATCTAGCATAATATTGTGAGAGTCCAGTCCATAGTGGATCTAACATAATATTGTGAGAGTCCAGTCCATAGTGGATCTAACATAATATTGTGAGAGTCCAGTCCATAGTGGATCTAACATAATATTGTGAGAGTCCAGTCCATAGTGGATCTAACATAATATTGTGAGAGTCCAGTCCATAGTGGATCTAACATAATATTGTGAGAGTCCAGTCCATAATGGATCTAACATAATATTGTGAGAGTCCAGTCCATAGTGGATCTAACATAATAGTGTGAGAGTCCAGTCCATAGTGGATCTAACATAATAGTGTGAGAGTCCAGTCCATAGTGGATCTAACATAATAGTGTGAGAGTCCAGTCCATAGTGGATCTAGCATAATATTGTGAGAGTCCAGTCCATAGTGGATCTAACATAATATTGTGAGAGTCCAGTCCATAGTGGATCTAACATAATATTGTGAGAGTCCAGTCCATAGTGGATCTAACATAATATTGTGAGAGTCCAGTCCATAGTGGATCTAACATAATAGTGTGAGAGTCCAGTCCATAGTGGATCTAACATAATAGTGTGAGAGTCCAGTCCATAGTGGATCTAACATAATAGTGTGAGAGTCCAGTCCATAGTGGATCTAGCATAATATTGTGAGAGTCCAGTCCATAGTGGATCTAACATAATATTGTGAGAGTCCAGTCCATAGTGGATCTAACATAATATTGTGAGAGTCCAGTCCATAGTGGATCTAACATAATATTGTGAGAGTCCAGTCCATAGTGGATCTAACATAATATTGTGAGAGTCCAGTCCATAGTGGATCTAACATA
Organism: Entelurus aequoreus; assembly: GCF_033978785.1. Taxonomy (NCBI): domain Eukaryota; kingdom Metazoa; phylum Chordata; class Actinopteri; order Syngnathiformes; family Syngnathidae; genus Entelurus; species Entelurus aequoreus. The sequence goes on along the minus strand of NC_084736.1, from coordinate 10,347,069 downwards.
ATAGTGTGAGAGTCCAGTCCATAGTGGATCTAAAATAATAGTGTGAGAGTCCAGTCTATAGTGGATCTAACATAATATTGTGAGAGTCCAGTCCATAGTGGATCTAACATAATATTGTGAGAGTCCAGTCCATAGTGGATCTAACATAATATTGTGAGAGTCCAGTCCATAGTGGATCTAACATAATATTGTGAGAGTCCAGTCCATAGTGGATCTAACATAATAGTGTGAGAGTCCAGTCCATAGTGGATCTAACATAATAGTGAGAGTCCAGTCCATAGTGGATCTAACATAATAGTGAGAGTCCAGTCCATAGTGGATCTAACATAATAGTGAGAGTCCAGTCCATAGTGGATCTAACATAATAGTGTGAGAGTCCAGTCCATAGTGGATCTAGCATAAAAGTGTGAGAGTCCAGTCTATAGTGGATCTAGCATAATAGTGTGAGAGTCCAGTCCATAGTGGATCTAACATAATAGTGTGAGAGTCCAGTCTATAGTGGATCTAACATAATAGTGTGAGAGTCCAGTCCATAGTGGATCTAACATAATAGTGTGAGAGTCCAGTCCATAGTGGATCTAGCATAATAGTGTGAGAGTCCAGTCCATAGTGGATCTAACATAATATTGTGAGAGTCCAGTCCATAGTGGATCTAGCATAATAGTGTGAGAGTCCAGTCTATAGTGGATCTAACATAATATTGTGAGAGTCCAGTCCATAGTGGATCTAACATAATAGTGTGAGAGTCCAGTCCATAGTGGATCTAACATAATAGTGTGAGAGTCCAGTCCATAGTGGATCTAACATAATAGTGTGAGAGTCCAGTCCATAGTGGATCTAGCATAATATTGTGAGAGTCCAGTCCATAGTGGATCTAACATAATATTGTGAGAGTCCAGTCCATAGTGGATCTAACATAATATTGTGAGAGTCCAGTCCATAGTGGATCTAACATAATATTGTGAGAGTCCAGTCCATAGTGGATCTAACATAATATTGTGAGAGTCCAGTCCATAGTGGATCTAACATAATATTGTGAGAGTCCAGTCCATAATGGATCTAACATAATATTGTGAGAGTCCAGTCCATAGTGGATCTAACATAATAGTGTGAGAGTCCAGTCCATAGTGGATCTAACATAATAGTGTGAGAGTCCAGTCCATAGTGGATCTAACATAATAGTGTGAGAGTCCAGTCCATAGTGGATCTAGCATAATATTGTGAGAGTCCAGTCCATAGTGGATCTAACATAATATTGTGAGAGTCCAGTCCATAGTGGATCTAACATAATATTGTGAGAGTCCAGTCCATAGTGGATCTAACATAATATTGTGAGAGTCCAGTCCATAGTGGATCTAACATAATATTGTGAGAGTCCAGTCCATAGTGGATCTAACATAATAGTGTGAGAGTCCAGTCCATAGTGGATCTAACATAATAGTGTGAGAGTCCAGTCCATAGTGGATCTAACATAATAGTGTGAGAGTCCAGTCCATAGTGGATCTAGCATAATATTGTGAGAGTCCAGTCCATAGTGGATCTAACATAATATTGTGAGAGTCCAGTCCATAGTGGATCTAACATAATATTGTGAGAGTCCAGTCCATAGTGGATCTAACATAATATTGTGAGAGTCCAGTCCATAGTGGATCTAACATAATATTGTGAGAGTCCAGTCCATAGTGGATCTAACATAATAGTGTGAGAGTCCAGTCCATAGTGGATCTAAAATAATAGTGTGAGAGTCCAGTCTATAGTGGATCTAACATAATATTGTGAGAGTCCAGTCCATAGTGGATCTAACATAATATTGTGAGAGTCCAGTCCATAGTGGATCTAACATAATATTGTGAGAGTCCAGTCCATAGTGGATCTAACATAATATTGTGAGAGTCCAGTCCATAGTGGATCTAACATAATAGTGTGAGAGTCCAGTCCATAGTGGATCTAACATAATAGTATGAGAGTCCAGTCCATAGTGGATCTAACATAATAGTGTGAGAGTCCAGTCCATAGTGGATCTAACATAATAGTGTGAGAGTCCAGTCCATAGTGGGTCTAGCATAATAGTGTGAGAGTCCAGTCCATAGTGGATCTAACATAATATTGTGAGAGTCCAGTCCATAGTGGATCTAACATAATATTGTGAGAGTCCAGTCCATAGTGGATCTAACATAATATTATGAGAGTCCAGTCCATAGTGGATCTAGCATTATAGTGTGAGAGTCCAGTCCATAGTGGATCTAACATAATATTGTGAGAGTCCAGTCCATAGTGGATCTAACATTATAGTATGAGAGTCCAGTCCATAGTGGATCTAACATAATATTGTGAGAGTCCAGTCAATAGTGGATCTAACATAATAGTGTGAGAGTCCAGTCCATAGTGGATCTAACATTATTGTGTGAGAGTCCAGTCCATAGTGGATCTAACATAATATTGTGAGAGTCCAGTCAATAGTGGATCTAACATAATAGTGTGAGAGTCCAGTCCATAGTGGAGCTAACATAATATTGTGAGAGTCCAGTCCATAGTGGATCTAACATAATATTGTGAGAGTCCAGTCCATAGTGGATCTAGCATAACAGTGTGAGAGTCCAGTCCATAGTGGATCTAACATAATAGTGTGAGAGTCCAGTCCATAGTGGATCTAACATAATAGTGTGAGAGTCCAGTCCATAGTGGATCTAACATAATATTGTGAGAGTCCAGTCCATAGTGGATCTAACATAATAGTGTGAGAGTCCAGTCCATAGTGGATCTAACATAATAGTATGAGAGTCCAGTCCATAGTGGATCTAACATAATATTGTGAGAGTCCAGTCCATAGTGGATCTAACATAATATTGTGAGAGTCCAGTCCATAGTGGATCTAACATAATATTGTGAGAGTCCAGTCCATAGTGGATCTAGCATAATAGTGTGAGAGTCCAGTCCATAGTGGATCTAACATAATATTATGAGAGTCCAGTCCATAGTGGATCTAACATAATAGTGTGAGAGTCCAGTCCATAGTGGATCTAGCATAATAGTGTGAGAGTCCAGTCTATAGTGGATCTAACATAATATTGTGAGAGTCCAGTCCATAGTGGATCTAACATAATATTGTGAGAGTCCAGTCCATAGTGGATCTAACATAATATTGTGAGAGTCCAGTCCATAGTGGATCTAACATAATATTGTGAGAGTCCAGTCCATATTGGATCTAACATAATAGTGTGAGAGTCCAGTCCATAGTGGATCTAACATAATAGTATGAGAGTCCAGTCCATAGTGGATCTAACATAATAGTGTGAGGGTCCAGTCCATAGTGGATCTAACATAATAGTGTGAGAGTCCAGTCCATAGTGGATCTAACATAATATTGTGAGAGTCCAGTCCATAGTGGATCTAACATAATATTATGAGAGTCCAGTCCATAGTGGATCTAGCATTATAGTGTGAGAGTCCAGTCCATAGTGGATCTAACATAATATTGTGGGAGTCCAGTCCATAGTGGATCTAACATTATAGTATGAGAGTCCAGTCCATAGTGGATCTAACATAATATTGTGAGAGTCCAGTCAATAGTGGATCTAACATAATAGTGTGAGAGTCCAGTCCATAGTGGATCTAACATTATTGTGTGAGAGTCCAGTCCATAGTGGATCTAACATAATATTGTGAGAGTCCAGTCAATAATGGATCTAACATAATAGTGTGAGAGTCCAGTCCATAGTGGAGCTAACATAATATTGTGAGAGTCCAGTCCATAGTGGATCTAACATAATATTGTGAGAGTCCAGTCCATAGTGGATCTAGCATAACAGTGTGAGAGTCCAGTCCATAGTGGATCTAACATAATAGTGTGAGAGTCCAGTCCATAGTGGATCTAACATAATAGTGTGAGAGTCCAGTCCATAGTGGATCTAACATAATATTGTGAGAGTCCAGTCCATAGTGGATCTAACATAATAGTGTGAGAGTCCAGTCCATAGTGGATCTAACATAATAGTATGAGAGTCCAGTCCATAGTGGATCTAACATAATATTGTGAGAGTCCAGTCCATAGTGGATCTAACATAATATTGTGAGAGTCCAGTCCATAGTGGATCTAACATAATATTGTGAGAGTCCAGTCCATAGTGGATCTAGCATAATAGTGTGAGAGTCCAGTCCATAGTGGATCTAACATAATATTATGAGAGTCCAGTCCATAGTGGATCTAACATAATATTGTGAGAGTCCAGTCCATAGTGGATCTAACATAATATTGTGAGAGTCCAGTCCATAGTGGATCTAACATAATATTGTGAGAGTCCAGTCCATAGTGGATCTAGCATAATAGTGTGAGAGACCATTCCATAGTGGATCTAACATAATATTGTGAGAGTCCAGTCCATAGTGGATCTAGCATAACAGTGTGAGAGTCCAGTCCATAGTGGATCTAACATAATAGTGCGAGAGTCCAGTCCATAGTGGATCTAACATAATAGTGTGAGAGTCCAGTCCATAGTGGATCTAACATAATAGTGTGAGAGTCCAGTCCATAGTGGATCTAACATTATAGTGTGAGAGTCCAGTCCATAGTGGATCTGACATAATAGTGTGAGAGTCCAGTCCATAGTGGATCTAACATAATAGTGTGATAGTCCAGTCTATAGTGGATCTAACATAATATTGTGAGAGTCCAGTCCATAGTGGATCTAACATAATAGTGTGAGAGTCCAGTCCATAGTGGATCTAACATAATATTGTGACAGTCCAGTTCATAGTGGATCAAACATTAAAGTGTGAGAGTCCAGTCCATAGTGGATTTAACATCATATTGTGACAGTCCAGTCCATAGTGGATCAAACATTATAGTGTGAGAGTCCAGTCCATAGTGGATCTAACATAATAGTGTGAGAGTCCAGTCCATAGTGGATCTAACATAATAGTGTGAGAGTCCAGTCCATAGTGGATCTAACATAATAGTGTGAGAGTCCGGTCCATAGTGGGGCCAGCAGGAGATCATCTTGAGTGGAGACAGGTCAGCGGCGCAGAGACGTCCCCAACTGATGCACAGATGAGTGGTCCACCCTGGGTCCCCACTTTGGACAGCTAGCGCAACATCTGTGGTCACCAAATCTGTGCCCCCACTCTCCAGGATGCATGCTTGGTTATGGTTTGAATTCATATCCAACAATTGCAAAAACGACTTGTTATCCTCGATATCGGCTACTGAGTTTAATTTTCTAATGATTTCTGCTCGTGGTGTGCCTCAGGATTTTTTCAAAGAAAAACACGTGCCTTGGTTTAAAAAAGGTTGAAAAACACTGCCCTATTGCGCCGCAGTCTACTCGGTATTTCAACGGAAATCCGTTGAGTTGTTTTCGAAGAAACTGATAGGGAGGCGGTTGTCTGCTCTCATAAGCGCCACTGTCTCTTCATTTCTCTCTCGGAGGGGACGTCTTTGGGATAATTGATTGTATTCGACATGACGGATAGGAAGCCAACGTATTGGCACAGATCAATCCGAAGCGGTACGACTAGGACGAGGACGGGAGTGAGTGTCTATTTAATCTCTCCTAATTGTTGTAGACAGTCGGGCTCCTCAGGAGAAATGTTCCGCGCGCAAACAGCTCGGACCGATTTAAGAGTTTCTCGGAATGTAAATTAGCTCTTACCTCATCCGGCCTCCGACTATTCCCAAATTGCCCGGACCAAAGATGCTGCATTTAGCACAACACTCGCAAGAATCGTTCATGAGGTTAATCTAATGAGATCCGATGCGTGAGCTCTACAAAAAAAAAAAAGGCAACTGGAGGACGTCTGGTGGGAGACACAAGCTTGTTATCGCTGTCAGAAAAGGTAAACTTGTAACTTTGAATTGAAAGAACCAAAGTTTGTGATTAGCATGGGGTAAAAACATTGGCAATAACAGCTGTGGTTGTAGACAACGTCCTGGTTTAGTCATTCTTGAACAACTCTGCAAAGGTGCAAGGGTCTAGTCAGGTCTATATTCATACAAAAGGCACACCGGATTATAAGGTGCATTAAAGGCCTACTGAAAGCCACTACTACCGACCACGCAGTCTGATAGTTTATATATCAATGATGAAATCTTAACATTGCAACACATGCCAATACGGCCGGGTTAACTTATAAAGCGCAATTTTAAATTTCCAGCGTAATATCCTGCTGAAAACGTCTCGGTATGATGACGTTTGCGCGTGACGTCACGGATTGTTGCGGACATTTTGGGACCAGCTATTAAGTCGTCTGTTTTCATCGCAAAATTCCACAGTATTCTGGACATCTGTGTTGGTGAATCTTTTGCAATTTGTTTAATGAACAATGGAGATAGCAAAGAAGAAAGCTGTAGGTGGGAAGCGGTGTAATAGCGGCCGGCTGCAGCAACACAACCACGTAGCCGGTGTTTCATTGTTTACATTCCCGCTTTACCATTGGCCTGTGGAGAACTGGGACAACAGAGACTCTTACCAGGAGGACTTTGAGTTGGATACGCGGTACCGTGAGTACGCAGCTGCGGCTTCCAAACATTTAAACGCTTGCCCGTACGTGCGTGCCGCTATGTGCATGTCACGTACGTAACTTTGGGGACTTTGGGGAAATATATGTGCTGTATGAACTTTGCGGAGGTGAACGGTACTTTGGGCTGTGGGATTGAGTGTGTTGTGCGGGTGTTTGAGTTGTATTGGCGGGTTATATGGACGGGAGGGGGGAGGTGTTTGTTATAATTTGTTCCATATTAAATATAAGCCTGGTTGTGTTGTGGCTAATAGAGTATATATATGTCTTGTGTTTATTTACTGTTTTAGTCATTCCCAGCTGAATATCAGGTCCCACCCGCCTCTCACAGCAATCTGAATCACTTTCACTGCCTTCTAATCCTTCACGCTCACTTTCCTCATCCACAAATCTTTCATCTTCGCTCAAATTAATGGGGAAATCGTTGCTTTCTCAGTCCGAATCGCTCCCGCTGCTGGTGGCCATGATTGTAAACAATGTGCAGATGTGAGGAGCTCCACAACCTGTGACGTCACGCTACTTCCGGTACAGGCGAGGCTTTTTTTATCAGCGACCAAAAGTTGCAAACTTTATCGTCAATGTTCTCTACTAAATCCTTTCAGCAAAAATATGGCAATATCGCGAAATGATCAAGTATGACACATAGAATGGACCTGCTATCCCCGTTTAAATAAGAAAATCGCATTATAGTAGGCCTTTAAAGGGGTCATATTATTTTTATTTTTTTCCAAAATGTAAAAGACTTCCTTGTGGTCTACATAACATGTAATGGTGGTTATTTGGTCAAAATGTTGCATGGATTATGTTTCACAGATCATCTTTAAGCCGCTTTCTGACAGTCGCTTCAGGATGCGCCGTTTTGTGGGCGGTCTTATTTACGTGGCTCACCTTCGACAGCGTCTTCTCCCCGTCATCTTTGTTGTAGCGGTGTAGCGTGCAAGGACGGGAGTGGAAGAAGTGTCAAAAGAGGGAGATAACTGTTTTAATGACATTCAGACTTGACTTCAATCGATAACGGAGCAGTATCTCCTCATCCGTGGCTCACTAGTGCAACAACAACGCAGGAAAAACCGTCCGACCGGAACTCTCTAATAACTAAAGTTCCTCGGGTGAATAATGTAAACTCACTACACCGGTACGTTTTAGCGCTTTAATGGCGAGTTTACTGACAGATATAAGTAAGAACTTTACACTACTTTATATTAGAAATGGCAACAGCGGAGTGTGAATGTCCCATAACAAGAAGATAGAGAAAAAAAAGAAGCTTATCGCTGACAAAGGCGGACGTGCGCACATTTTCAGGACTTATGCAGATCTCAAATACAGATCAGCAGGTATCAGGAAGTGAGAAAAGTTGCTTTTGCATAATATTGCAAAACAAAACGCCAGATAATATGTCTTACCTTATACACACACCATAATAATACTCTTTTGTGGAAGCACAGTACAATCCATCAAGCGGTGCGGCTTCATAGCTTACCAAAGTCGTACTAAAACATTTTGATAGATTTTTGAGCGCCGAGTGTAAAGTTCTATAGTCGCAAAGAAACAAAAATGTTGGTGTTGTTTACTTGAGTCATATTGCAGTTTACACGTATCTCTTATGTGTGACTGCCATCTACTGGTCACACTTATCATTACACCATGTACCAAATAAAATAGCTTCGAGGTCGGTAAGCACAACCAAAATTATTCCGTACATTAGGCGCACCGGGTTATAAGGCGCACTGTCGAGTTTTGAGAAAATGAAAGGATTTTAAGTGCGCCTTATAGTCCGAAAAATACGGTATATCAGAAAAAAAAAAAAAATCTGGATAATATGGGCTTGCATCTAAAACTGCCAATTAAAGCTCTGAAACAAAAAGTCCTGCAGCGTATGTACCTGTGCAACGCTGGACAGCCAGTTAACATCTAAATATCCTCCAATAAGCACACAAAGTTGGTCTTTACTTCTATTTTAGTATAGTCATTTAAAAAAGGTAAACATTGTAAGCGATAGGCTACAAGGAGCCAGCAGCTACACAACAACAAAGACATGTAATAATCAAACAACATTGTCTAAAACAGCACGTTTGTCATATAAACAAGTAATAAATAGTCATGGTTCAATGTTACTTACAAATACAAAGTCCTCCAAAGCAGACGTGTATTAGAAAGTATCCAGTAACAAACGTGTCCACATCGGTCAACTACTGTATGTTTGATGTATGTATACCTGCAAAGTCATTTTTATAATACTCTATACACAGTACAGGCCAAAAGTTTGGACACAGTAGAAAAGTATGAATCTAAACAGGAACAAGAGACAATTTGTTACAAGAGTTTATTCACTCATAAGCAGATGGTACAAAGTTGGATTGGGTTGTCATGATTACAGACAGTGTCTCCGGAGACGTTAGATGGTGCACCCTCGTGAAGGAATTAAGAAAGCCAGTCTTGGTCCTCCCTTGTTATTTATGCGCTCCCTGATGGTCTGATCCCAGCATAACAACTACTTATGTAACTGTACAATGTCCAACATCACCCCACAAAAAGAACTAGTACTTTGTCAGGGCAACCTGACCTGACATGTCATGTTCTTCCTAATGTATTTAGGTGAAAGTTACCCAAACAGATTTAGGACAGAAGTTTGCCACCGCATCTAAAAACAGCACTTTGTCATATTAACAAGTAATAAATGTAAAAAAAAACAAAGTCTCCAAAGCAGACGTGTATTAGAAAGTATCCAGTAACAAACGTGTCCACATCGGTCAACTTACTGTACGTATGGATGTATGTATACATGCAAAGTCATTTTTTATAAATACTCTAATTACAGTACAGGCCAAAAGTTTGGACACACCTTCTCATTCAACGGCCTTTCTTTATTTTCATGACTATTTACATTGTAGATTTTCACTGAAGGAAGAAAACTACGAATGAGCACATGTGGAGTTATGTA
>NC_084736.1:10328612-10332595 GCF_033978785.1 Entelurus aequoreus | reverse complement strand
CTTTGCTTTTTGCTGGGAGACGTCCACTTTGGATGATTGTGTCTCAGCGAAGGTACCAACATGCATGATTCATAGCGTGCATGAAATGATGCACGCTAATTAACAGGGCCATCAGCACGCCGTCATTAATATGACAGTGGTTAGCGGAAAAACAGGATCAAATACTGCACACCGCACCGACTCTAATTTAAAAAAATAAAATAAAAAGCTGCTGTTTTTGTCGCCATTAGCTTATAAAGAGGGAATCAGGATTAATGCAGGTTTACTGTATGACAGAATGACAAACGAGTTGTATTAAATTGTACCCTTGAGAACATTAAAATTGCCAGGATTGAAAAAAAAACTCTTAATTTTGCATGAAGACAAGTTGTCATTTTCTAATATTAATCGTAGGTGAATTGCTAGATCCCTCAGAAATTAGAGCGCCCACATGGAAAGTGACAAGTAATGTAATGCAACTTGTGTTTACAGAAAAGTACTGAAACATGGTTAGTCCGAGAGCCAGCTCCAGTTCGTGGTGCCGAAGACCAGACTTCAAACCAGGGGAGACAGGGGCCTTCTCTGTGGTCGACCCTAAGCTCTGGAACACTCTGCCCCTCCATGTTCTAACTGCTCCCACCGTGGAGTGTTTTAAGTCTCGTCTTAAAGGCCTACTGAAAGCCACTACTAGCGACCACGCAGTCTGATAGTTTATATATCAATGGTGAAATCTTAACATTGCAACACATGCCAATACGGCATTAGTAAAGTGCGATTTTAAATTTCCCGCGGAACATCCTGCTGAAAACGTCTCGGTATGATGACGTTTGCGCGTGACGTCACGGATTGTAGCGGACATTTTGGGACAGCATTGTGGCCAGCTATTAAAGGCCTACTGAAACCCACTACTACCGACCACGCAGTCTGATAGTTTATATATCAATGATGAAATCTTAACAATATAACACATGCCAATACGGCCGGGTTAACTTATAAAGTGACATTTTAAATTTGCCGCTAAACTTCCGGTTCGAAACGCCTCTGAGGATGGCGTATGCGCGTGACGTAGACCGGCGAACACGGGTATGCCTTCCACATTGAAGCCAATACGAAAAAGCTCTGTTTTCATTTCATAATTCCACAGTATTCTGGACATCTGTGTTCGTGAATCTGTTGCAATCATGTTCATTGCATTATGGAGAAGGAAGCTGAGCAAGCAAAGAAGAAAGTTGTCGGTGCGAAATGGACGTATTTTTCGAACGTAGTCAGCAACAACAGGACACAGCCGGCGCGTCTTTGTTTACATTCCCGAAAGATGCAGTCAAGATGGAAGAACTCGGATAACAGAGACTCTAACCAGGAGGACTTTTGACTTCGACACACAGACGCCTGTAGAGAACTGGGACAACACAGACTCTTACCAGGATTACTTTGATTTGGATGACAAAGACGCAGACGTGCTACTGTGAGTATGCAGCTTTGGCTTCTAAACATTTGATCGCTTGACCGTATGTGCGCAACTTTTTTTTGCGTATGTACATAACTTTTTTAAAATATATAAGCTTTATGAACCTTGGGTTAGGTGAACGGTCTTTTGGGCTGAGTGATTGTGTGTGTTGATCAGGTGTTTGAATTGTATTGGCGTGTTCTATGGAGCTAGGGGCTAGCAGAGGAGCTAGGAGCTAGCGTAACAAACACGCAGGTGTTTTTATGCAGGATTAATTTGTGGCATATTAAATATAAGCCTGGTTGTGTTGTGGCTAATAGAGTATATATATGTCTTGTGTTTATTTACTGTTGTAGTCATTCCCAGCTGAATATCAGGTCACCCCCGGCTCTCACAGCATCTTCCCTATCTGAATAGCTTCAACTCCCCACTAGTCCTTCACTTGCACTTTACTCATCCACAAATCTTTCATCCTCGCTCAAATTAATGGGGAAATTGTCGCTTTCTCGGTCCGAATCTCTCTCACTTCATGCGGCCATCATTGTAAACAATAGGGAACTTTGCGTATATGTTCAACTGACTACGTCACGCTACTTCCGGTAGGGGCAAGCCTTTTTTTTTATCAGATACCAAAAGTTGCAATCTTTATCGTCGTTGTTCTATACTAAATCCTTTCAGCAAAAATATGGCAATATCGCGAAATGATCAAGTATGACACATAGAATAGATCTGCTATCCCCGTTTAAATAAAAAAAATTCATTTCAGTAGGCCTTTAAGTCGTCTGTTTTCATCGCAAAATTCCACAGTATTCTGGACATCTGTGTTGGTGAATCTTTTGCAATTTGTTTAATGAACAATGGAGACAGCAAAGAAGAAAGCTGTAGGTGGGAAGCGGTGTATTAGCGGCCGGCTGCAGCAGCACAAACACGTAGCCGGTGTTTCATTGTTTACATTCCCGAAGGATGACAGTCAAACTTTACCATTGGCCTGTGGAGAACTGGGACAACAGAGACTCTTACCAGGAGGACTTTGAGTTGGATACGCGGTACCGTGAGTACGCAGCTGCGGCTTCCAAACATTTGATCGCTTGCCCGTACGTGCGTGCCGCTATGTGCATGTCACGTACGTAACTTTGGGGAAATATATGTGCTGTATGAACTTTGCGGAGGTGAACGGTACTTTGGGCCGTAGGATTGAGTGTGTTGTGCGGGTGTTTGATTTGTATTGGCGGGTTATATGGGCGGGAGGGAGGAGGTGTTTGTTATGCGGGATTAATTTGTGGCATATTAAATATAAGCCTAGTTGTGTTGTGGCTAATAGAGTATATATATGTCTTGTGTTTATTTACTGTTTTAGTCATTCCCACCCGCCTCTCACAGCAATCAGAATCGCTTCCACTGCCCTCTAATCCTTCAGGCTCACTTTCCTCATCCACGAATGTTTCATCCTCGCTCAAATTAATGGGGAAATCGTCGCTTTCTCTGTCCGAATCGCTCTCGCTGCTGGTGGCCATGATTGTAAACAATGTGCAGATGTGAGGAGCTCCACAACCTGTGACGTCACGCTACTTCCGGTACTGGCGAGGCTTTTTTATCAACGACCAAAAGTTGCGAACTTTATCGTCGTAGTTCTGTACTAAATCCTTTCAGCAAAAATATTGGCGATATCGCGAAATGATCAAGTATGACACATAGAATGGACCTGTTTTCCCCGTCTTAAATAAGAAAATCTCCATTCTGTAGGCCTTTAGGACCCACTTTTATTCTCTGGCTTTTAACACTACGTGAGTTGTGTGGTCCTCTGTTGTCCTCTGTGTTTTTAAAATGTTGATTTCTATTTACTGTTTTAATTGGTTTTACCCTTTATAATTGTTTTTAATCATATTTATTTTATATTGTTTTTATATTGGTTTTATATGTATTTATTTTTTAGATTTTATTCAGTCATCCATCCCACCCATTTTCTACCGCTTGTACCTTTTCGGGGTCACGGGGTTTCTCGCAGCGCTTTGTTGTTAAGGCGGCCGCCTTAACAACAAAGAGCCGCCGCCTAAACTAAAGTCTTAACAAGCTGCTCCGCTTAGTTCTGCCTCTGCCTCTGTCAGTACGTCTCTGCGGCACCCAGCATTGTCCCACCCACACAACCATCTGATTGGTTACACGCAGAGCGGTAACAGCCAATCAGCAGTGCGTATTCGGAGTGCATGTAACAGCCAATCAGCAGTGCGTATTCAGAGCGCATAAAGTCAGTGCTCAGGCAGGCAGAGAGGAGAGACGGTGGAGTGAGCAGATAGGTGATTAGCAGGTGAGCATCAGGCAGCGGACTCTGCCCAAATTATAATAAACACGTCCCAGTCAACTACTAGTAACATCACTATGAGCCTGTTGACCTTCTAGAAACATAAGCGGCAGCTCAGCTCGCTCGCAGTCCTTGAGGTGAAGGCTAATTAGCTTTTAGCGTAACGTTAGCTCACTGTGCGGTGTGTGTGTGTGTGTGTTTGAGAGAAAGCCAAGCATTATTGACCTACAGTTAACAACTAAGTTATTTCACTTTACC
>NC_084736.1:10301112-10323612 GCF_033978785.1 Entelurus aequoreus | reverse complement strand
AATTTGCAAGTACCGTATTTTTCGGACTATAAAGCGCACTTAAAACCCTTTCATTTTCTCAAAACTCTACAGTGCGCCTCTTTTGTTTTTGTTTTTCCCCTGAAGAGCAGGGAAACCTGCGAAACAGCCTTGTAGGGATGAAATAGCCTCTGTGTTTTTTCCTGATCTAACGTATATTCCGCTCTACCCGGGTATTGAGCACTGTATAATGGATAAACCACAGAAACCTCAAATATATATACCGTATTTTCCGCACCATAAGGCGCCCCGTGTTATTAGCCGCACGTTTAATGAACGGAATATTTCAAAACTTTGTTTACCTATTAGCCGCCCCGTGCTATTAGCCGAACCTACGCTACGCTAAAGGGAATGTCAACAAAACAGTCAGATAGGTCTTTAATAATATATAACAAACCAGCGTTCTAACAACTCTGTTCACTCCCAAAATGTAATGTGCAAATGTGCAATCACAAAAATAGTAACACTCAAAATAGTGCAGAGCAATAGCAACATCAATAACTCAACGTTGCTCATACGTTAGTGTCACACAACACACAAAATAAACATTTAAAGCTCACTTTCTGAAGTTATTACTCATCCATAAATCCCTCGAATTATTATTCTTCGGTGTGCTTCACTTGTTTTTTGACACCATCGATGATGTGGACGCGCATGCAGTCATAGATCAACAGGAACGGCGCTGCGTGAAAAAAGTCACCCGGTGTCTTCGCGTAAACGTCTATCAACCACTCGCTCATCTTTTCTTCATCCATCCATCCCTTCGAGGTAGCTTTTATGATGACGCCGGCTGGAAAGTTCTCTTTTGGCAAGGTCTTCCTTTTGAATATCACCGTGGGTGGAAGTTTCTGGCCGTTAGCATGGCAAGCTAGAACCACAGTAGGACGACTTCTCATTCCCTGTGGTGCGAATATTCACCGTACGTGCTCCCGTTGTATCCACAGTGCGGTTCACATGAATATCAAAAGTCAGTGGAACTTTGTACGCGTGTCTCTTAGTAGGAGACATTTTGTTGTCTTTACAGAAACACACCAATGAAATGAAACGTAATATCCGCGCGCTTCTTCTTCTACGGGGGCGGGTGCTCACCTTGGCGGTTGCTTACAGTAGAAGAAGAAGCGCTTCCTCTTCTATGGGGGCGGTTGCTTACCGTAGAAGAAGAAGCGCTTCCTCTTTTACGGGGAAAAAAGATGGCGGCTGTTTACCGTAGTTGCGAGACCTAAACTTTATGAAAATAAATATGAATATTAATCCATATATAAGGCGCACCGGGTTATTAGCCGCACTGTCTGCTTTTGAGAAAAATTGTGTTTTTTAGGTGCGGCTTATGGTGCGGAAAATACGGTATATATATATATATATTTATATATATATATTCCTCGCGCACTAATTGACTGAAAGAGCGCGCACTTGCCGATGATGTCACGTTATCGATGGGGAAATGCATTTTTAGACAATATGATTTGCCTGAGCGGCTAGGAGACCCCGAGAGTAACAAGCGGTAGGAAATGGATTAGAAAGGACAGATTTAAAAAAATAATAATAATTAAAAATAAAAATAAAAATAAAAAAATAAAAAATATATATATATGTTTTTACTTGGACAGATTTTGGACGAATCGTAGTTTGGGAACCACTGGTTCAAGCTCTTGCTCCTCCTTGGTGTTTCGACTCCCGCTGGCTAAAGGCTGCGTTGCACTGTCGGGTTCATGCGTGGCGACATCACTCGGTTATACTTTCTCTCCCTCAATTTGTTCCGTTGGTAAAGTGTTAACACCTTTTGCACCGTCGCCAACATGCACCATGACGCCACCAGCATCCGCACAGAAATGTGAACATATTCAATTATCTTTCAGAGACCTGTATTTTTTTTCCTTCATTGCATTACATCACAATTTATTATTTTGGTCCATCTATTTCTAGAATTGAAATAGGAACGCAGCACCGCCTTTGTAGAAGTGTAATGTTCGGACAGCAAAGACAGCAATATCCTTTTGATAACTTGATTTGTGATAAGATTGCTTCCCTCTTATTGTCTCTGCAGATTAAAGTAAAAATAGACTTTTTTTCCCTCTCTTCCCCTGCATGTTGAGCACTAATGGTGCAGCGTGCAATAAGCCCTCCAAAACATCCTCACAGCTCTCGTTCTCCCACACAATATTTCAGGATGTTTCATGTCCAAGAAGGAGCTTCAGATCTCGGCGCTACAGTCTGGCGGTGCGGTTGAGAGGAGTACCAGGCTGGCCGGTCTTTAGGGATATCACGGCGAGGAGATCGGGGGAATATGTTTTTTTTTTTATTTGATCAAGACCAGCTGTCGCTTTCCTGTCCTCAAATATTCTCGCCGTCACCAATCGTGCCGGGCTAAAAGTAGTGACTGTCTTCTTGCAATTATGATAGTAATATACAGAGCAGGGCCGGCCCGTGGCATAGGCCTTATAGGCAAATGCTAAGGGCGCCGTCCATCAGGGGGCGCCACGCCAGTGCCACAAAATTTGGAGAAAAAAAAAAAAAAAAAGTTGGTACTATTATTTCTAAATACAAAAAATAATCCCATGTTAATTAAAATGCAAAGTAAAGCCTATTTAATAGAAATAATTACGCCCCCCCCCCCCATCCCCCCGCAGGGTGCGCCCCCTCCCTTCCCGTATCATGACTCTTACCATATCAAAAAATCAACACAAGATGTCAAAACGGCCAAAACTGTCAGGTGCCCAGGGAAGAAAAAAGAGAAAAGAAGAGGAGAAACGAGAAAAAGACAGAGGTAGCAGGTAGGTAACGTTAGACTACATGAAATTATTTGTCTGTTACAGAATGTGATAGTAACCTGGCTTTTTAGCATTAAGCTAATGCTACATGATTCGGCAATTGCTAATCAATCAATAGCTAGTTCTGTTTTAACGTCGGGTTAATATTGTGGAGGGGGCTAAATTGTTATGGAAAATAATAATGTAACGTTAGGTAATTACAGTACTCCCACCTTACATTCCTCAGGGACATTTGTATTAGATCTTTTAAGGAGGTGTTTTTTGTTTACATTGTTATTGCCTTCTGGTTAGCTAATGTTTGCCCTGCAGGTAATAGTCACTTTTCCACCCCTTTATATATTAGGTATAGTTGTAAGCCTAGTTGTTAAAGTGCACATCATTAATGTTAATTAAGCAATATCACATGAGAGGGAATGCTTTTTATTTTATTTGAGCACTGCTGTGATTCGGTTAAAGATAATCATAACATAACATCCTCATATAATATGTTAATTTGATTTCTTTAAGTAAAACAAAAAGGTCAAAGACAAAGCTATTCGGTTTCTTGTGAGTATATACACTTCACTGCCGATGTGGGGGGGGGGGGGGGCACCACCTAAAATCTTGCCTAGGGCGCCAGATTGGTTAGGGCCAGGCCTGATACAGAGACTTTAGAAGGATGTGGCCTAGTTTTTTTTTATTGGGGTGTGGTGATATATCTTCTGATATAATACTGATACTGGACTTACCATGAATTGATTTACGTGGACCCCGACTTAAACAAGATGAAAAACTTATTCGGGTGTTACCATTTAGTGGTCAATTGTACGGAATATGTACTGTATTGTGCAATCTACTAATAAAAGTTTCAATCAATCAATTAATGGAGCCTTGAGTATTGGCCGTTATGTTATCAATCCGGTATATGATATCAGTGTGAATCAGACAATCCTTTATGACTTTATTGTGTGGAATGTAGTGGTGTACCGGTACCAAAATATTTTTAGATACTTTTCGGTACTTTTTGAGACTTTACTTAATAAAGGGGACCACCAAAAAATGGCATTATTGGCTTTATTTTAACAAAAAATCTTAGGGTACATTAAACATATGTTTCTAATTGCAAGTTTGTCCTTAATTAAAATAGTGAACATACAAGACAACTTGTCTTTTAGTGGTAAGTAAACAAACAAAGGCTCCTAATTTAGCTGCTGACATATGCAGGAACATATTGTGTCATTTATCATTCTATTATTTCCTCAAAATTATTAAGGACAAGCGGTAGAAAATCAATTATTAATCTACTTGTTCATTTACTGTTGATATCTGCTTATTTTCCCTTTCAACATGTTCTATCTACACTTCTGTTAAAATAAAATAATCACTTATTCTTCTGCTGTTTGGATACTTTAAATTAGTTTTGGATGATACCACACATTTTGGGTATCAATCCGATACCAAGTAGTTACAGGATCATACATTGGTCATATTCAAAGTCCTCATGTGACTAGGGACATATTTCCTGAGTTTATAAACATAATGTGAATTTTTTAAAAACGAAAAAAGATTTTGTGGTGCCAAAAAATATCGATGTAATCATAGAAGCATCGACGAGATACGCTCCTGTACTTGGTATCATTACAGTGGATGTCAGGTGTAGATCCACCAATGGCGTTTGTTTACATTGTGACGCCGGTGAGCTACGGTGTGTAGTGAAGCATGTTTAGCTATTCCTCGTCCTGCAGGGATGATACTTGTAAGAAACTGACTTTATTTGTCGCCATGGAGGCGAGGATTAGTGATTTAGACACTGCAGACTGCGGATGGACGTTAGCCGCTAGCTAGCTAGCCATGTCTTAAAGCACCTCTTCCAGAGGGCGTTTCAGTGTTATAACTTCACCTTTATCGTCAGTTTTTAAGCCAAAATGCGTCCGTTCTCCCTTTTCTGTCTACACACTGTGTCTGCTTGTAAGTACTCTGTGATTGTGCGCTGCCGAACATGCTCCTCTGCTCGTAAAACCAGCAATTTCCCGACGTGATGCGGTACAACCCTAGTGGAATGTTAGAAAAAGGCTTGATCAAGTGAAATGAGTCCATTGCTTCTCAATTATTTCCCGTTACGGCCTACCAGGAAAAAGAAAACGTTTCGCGTGCCCCCCGCCACTCCCACTCCCTGCCGCGACTATAAATAGTATCATTATTGTTTGTCAAAAAGAAAATTGTTATAAGTACACCTTTGTATCCTTTAAAATTAAAGAAAATATATACATAAACTTACACCAAATAATAACTGTATTTAGATTGTTTTCTAGTCTGTAACAGAAACAATTTAAAGTGCATTAATTAGCCTGAAAAAAATTAAAAAATCCTTTGTTCAACTATGAAGTTTTTTAGACTGAATCGAACCCTTTAATTCGAAAAATGTAATTGAATTTTCTCACTAAATAATAATACATTGACTCAGGAGCACAATACATCAATCAAACTTTGCTAATAATTTACTTTTTCATTCATAGAATAAATGCAACACAAAGTGCTTTATAGACTTAAAGGGGAACTGCACTTTTTTGGAATCATTATTATTAAATTATTATTAAATATTAAATAAATGCGATCAAAAATGGAGGCTATGAGAGCCGCGCAATTCCGCCTACAAAGCCCTTAAAAAAACATCCACACCTCCATTAAGGTTTTAAGTACATAATGGATATGTAATGTGGTAATCAGCACACACTCGCTGGAATAAAAAAGACAATATAACATTCATCCATAAACGTGGACGCATGTGTAAAAGTGCAATATATGTATCTGTACAGTAATCTACTTATTTATTTATTTTTATATATGTATATATATATTTATTTATTTTATATATATATATATATATATATTATTTATATATATTTATTTATTCATAAATGCACCTCATTGCTTTTTTATCCTGCACTACCATGAGCTTATGTAACACAATTTCGTTCTTATCTGTGCTGTAAAGTTCAAATTTGAATGACAATAAAAAGGAAGTCTAAGTCTAAGTCTAAGTCTAAATCTAAGTCTAAGTCTAAAATGATTTAATATTTACGTATTTTCATCACATTAAGCATATGCGGCGCATTCATGTAAAAAATGCATCACATTTGCTTTTTTTTTCTTCTTCAACACTGATTATTATTCACTGCAGACTTCATAAGAGACAACAAACACAATAAAACATCACTTACTGTACAATGTCTGCTGTCATTAGGATGCCGACTGCTAGGATGGTTCATGTATTCCGCACACAAACCTATTTTTGTTTTGGTGCGTGCAATTGTAAATGTTTGAAAATAGGTAGAAAAGTGGACATCTTTGATGACGACACCGATAGAACAGGACATTTGTCTATTTTCAACAGGTTTTTAATGACGTAAAACTACCCTATATCTACAGCTAATGCCCGTTGGATTCAAAACTGTAATAGGACTCAAGTTTAGACCTGATAAGATTTGACATTTAGGTTATGATTCCTTTATTAGGGCGACTAGAAACTGATTGAATCTCATTCGGAGGAGTTGATTGACTGGGACACGAAGTAAACAAGAACTGACAAGAGACAAACCAATCTGGGAAGAAATGACACAACTGAGAAGGCAACGACTGACTGAAGCGCAGAAAGAGCATGGAAAAACTTGGCGACGTATGTGTGAGAATACAGGAAAGGTTCGGGAATGAAATTACAAGACACAGGCAGGACTGGACCAAGAAGGAAACAAGACCTGACAAGAAACAGGTGAAAGAAAACCTGAGAAGGGTGAGAGACAGAACAGGGGAGGCATGACAAGACATAGATGGTAGACCACTTTGGAAGGGTGGGGACAGACTAACTGGGGTGCAAAGGGAATCAGGAAGAGACGATTTGACACAGGTGAACTGACACCAGAGATAGAAACGAGTCGATTAACTCGGATTCAGAATAAATAGAAAACTGATATGACAGGTGAGCGAAAGGAGGGTATAGTCCGAGATAAGGTTGAAATGACAAAACACGGGCGATAAACACCTATAAAAGCCGGGGGAATATGAATAAACCGACGAGACGCGGGTGAGAATGCCTGGGAACAGATTGACTGGGATGCCATGGAAACATGGTGAAAGAAGACCTTTGAATGTATCGAGTCGATTACCTTGGACGCAAAGGAAATAGGAGCTAGGTGAGAGAACGTAATGTTGGAAGGGAGCTGATTGTCCCAGAAGCAGACAGACTAGGGCCAAACTGACAAGACACGGGTGATAGACCCGTCTAGGAAGCGCGGCTGGGGAATGACTATAAGTGGAATGCAAGGAAAAGGCGGAATGACACAGACGAGACACATGAAGGTGTGGGTGGGGGGGTTCTGACACAGGTGAGAAAACACCTCAAAATGTCATGAGTAGGGATGTCCGATATCAGTGGACGGGTATTATCGGCAAAACGTAGATTTTACAGTAGAAAACTGTTCGCTTAGTTCCCAAAATTGTTTTGAATTACTGCAAATGACACAGTGCCTCTGTTATTTTTATGGTAAAGTTCTACAAACCCCAAAATAGTGAAAAAAATACTTGTATCTTTAAAGGCCTACTGAAATGAAACGGGGATAGCAGATCCATTCTATGTGTCATACTTGATCATTTCGCGATATTGCCATATTTTTGGTGAAAGGATTTAGTAGAGAACATCGACGATAAAATTCGCAACTTTTGGTCGCTGATAAAAAAAAAGCCTTGCCTGTACCGGAAGTAGCGTGACATCGCAGGTTGAAGGGCTCCTCACATTCCCCCATTGTTTACACCAGCAGCGAGAGCGGTTCGGACCGAGAAAGCGACGATTACCCCATTAGTTTGAGCCAGGATGAAAGATTTGTGGATGAGGAACGTGAGAGTGAAGCACAGAGTGCAGTGCAGGACGTATCTTTTTTCGCTCTGACCGTAACTTAGGTACAAGCTGGCTCATTGGATTCCACACTTTCTCCTTTTTCTATTGTGGATCACGGATTTGTATTTTAAACCACCTCGGATACTATATCCTCTTGAAAATGAGAGTCGAGAAGGCGAAATGGACATTCACAGTGACTTTTATCTCCACGACAATACATCGTAGAATCTCTTTAGCTACGGAGCTAACGTGAGAGCATCGGGCTTAAATGCAGATAGAAACAAAATAAATAAACCCCTGACTGGAAGGATAGACAGAAAATCAACAATACTGTTAAACCATGGACATGTAAATACACAGTTAATGCTTTCCAGCCTGGCGAAGCTTAACAATGCTGTTGCTAACGACGCCATTGAAGCTAACTTAGCAACGGGACCTCACAGAGCTATGCTAAAAACATTAGCTATCCACCTACGCCAGCCCTCATCTGCTCATCAACACCCGTGCTCAACTGCGATCGACGGAGCGACGAAGGACTTCACCCGATCATAGATGCGGTCGGCGGCCCGGAGACGGAGGAAGTCAAGGTGAGGTCGGCGGCTAGCGCGTCTGCTATCCATCTCAAAGTCCTCCTGGTTGTGTTGCTGTAGTCCGCCGCTAATACACCGATCCCACCTACAACTTTCTTCTTTGCAGTCTCCGTTGTTCATTAAACAAATTGCAAAAGATTCACCAACACAGATGTCCAGAATACTGTGGAATTTTGAGATGAAAACAGAGCTTTTTTGTATTGGATTCAATGGGGTCCGAATACTTCCGTTTCAACGATTGACGTCACGCGCATACGTCATCATACCGAGACGTTTTCAACCGGAAGTTTAGCGGGAAATTTAAAATTGCACTTTATAAGTTAACCCGGCCGTATTGGCATGTGTTGCAATGTTAAGATTTCATCATTGATGTATAAACTATCAGACTGCGTGGTCGGTAGTAGTGGGTTTCAGTAGGCCTTTTTGATTGATTGATTGATTGAGACTTTTATTAGTAGGTTGCACAGTGAAGTACATATTCCGTACAATTGACCACTAAATGGTAACACCCGAATAAGTTTTTCAACTTCTTTAAGTCGGGGTCCACTTAAATTGATTCATGATACAGATATATACTATCATATATACTATCATCATAATACAGTCATCACATAAGATAATCACATTGAATTATTTACATTATTTACAATCAGGGGTGTGGAGGGGGGGGGGGGGATATGGACATCAAGTAGTGGACATAGAGAGAGAGAGAGAGAGAGAGAGAGAGAGAGAGAGATCAGAAGGCATAAGAAAAAGAAAAAGTATCTGCATTTGATTGTTTACATTTGATTATTAGCAATCCGGGGAGGGTGTTAGTTTAGGGTTGTAGCTGCCTGGAGGTGAACTTTTATTGCGGTTTTGAAGGAGGATAGAGATGCCCTTTCTTTTATACCTGTTGGGAGCGCATTCCACATTGATGTGGCATAGAAAGAGAATGAGTTAAGACCTTTGTTAGTTCGGAATCTGGGTTTAACGTGGTTAGTGGAGCTCCCCCTGGTGTTGTGGTTATGGCGGTCATTTACATTAAGGAAGTAGTTTGACATGTACTTCGGTATCAGGGAGGTGTAGCGGATTTTATAGACTAGGCTCAGTGCAAGTTGTTTAACTCTGTCCTCAACCTTGAGCCAGCCCACTTTAGAGAAGTGGGTAGGAGTGAGGTGGGATCTGGGGTGGAGGTCTAGCAGTAACCTGACTAGCTTGTTCTGAGATGTTTGGAGTTTAGATTTGAGGGTTTTGGAGGTGCTAGGGTACCAGGAGGTGCATGCGTAATCGAAAAAGGGTTGAACGAGAGTTCCCGCCAGAATCCTCAAGGTGCTTTTGTTGACCAGAGAGGAAATTCTGTAGAGAAATCTCGTTCGTTGGTTAACCTTTTTGATTACCTTGGTTGCTATTTTATCACAGGAAAGGTTAGCCTCTAGAATGGAACCTAGGTAGGTGACCTCATCTTTCCTGGTGATAACAATGTCACCTACTTTTATGGTGAAGTCATTGACTTTCTTAAGTTTGATGTGGGACCCAAACAGGATGGATTCTGTTTTACCCAAGTGTATGGATAGCTTGTTGTCAGCGAGCCAGGTGCAAGTTCTACAGAGCTCAGCACTGAGGATTTTCTCCACCTGTGACTTGTCCTTGCCGGATACCAGCAAGGCAGAGTCATCCGCAAACAAAAACAATTCACAGTCGCATGCCGATGACATGTCGTTTATGTATATTAGGAACAGTAAAGGTCCCAATATACTGCCTTGGGGGACTCCACAGCTCACCGAGAGGGGGGGGGGACACGGTGCCGTTCACCTCTACCACCTGCTCCCTCCCCTCCAAGTAAGACTGCATCCAGCTCCAAGAGGTTTTGTTAAATCCGATTGCTCTGAGCTTATCCAACAGTATAGCGTGGTTCACGGTGTCAAAGGCCTTCTGAAGGTCCAGCATGACCATGCCGCAGTATTTGCCTGCGTCCACCTCATGTTTGATGTGGTCAGTCAGATAGAGAAGGCATGTGTCAGTGGAGTGGTTAGTTCTGAAGCCGGATTGGAATTTGTACATGAGTTTATTAGTGGCAAGGTAACTATCGACCTGTTCATAAACTATTTTCTCCATTACTTTCGAAACGGAACTGAGAATAGAAACAGGTCGGTAGTTGCCAGGTTCCAATTTGCTTCCTTTTTTAAAGAGGGGAGTTACTCTTGCTATCTTAAAATCCTTTGGTACTTGGCCTTGTGTAATTGATAGGTTTATTATGTGCGTGATGATCGGGGCAATGATGGAGGCAGAGTCCCTGAGGAATCTGGAGGGAATATTATCAAGGCCGGTGGCCTTGTTAGGGTGGAGCGCGCTCAATTTTTTAAACACCTCATCAGCTGTGACCATTTCTAATTTGAAATCATCGTTGGATACTCCTAGCTTTCTGTAGAAGGCTTTAATGTGTTCTACACCAAAGCGACCAGAGTGGTGGGACAGCTTGTTGACAAAACTTGCGGCTATGCTGGTGAAAAAGATGTTAAGTCTGCTAGCGATCATGATTTCTGGTTAGCAGCGAAGGCCTGGCTGGCCCTGACGACACACCAATGTTATTACCTAACATCCAAAACTTTCAAATGCATTGAGACAATTTGTCTTTGACTGCCGGTTTAAATGTAGCGTCCTCATGCGGCCCTAACTCCTTTTCAATCGGGAAAGCTATTTCGGGCATTTGGGGGCCGAGGGGATCACGAGTGTGAGTCTGACGGTGCCAAATAAAACACACGGCTGCACAGTGAATGAGCTTCCAGCGAAGACGCTCTCAGCACGCTCGGGTGGAAAGTTCACATTCAGGTTTGGTAAACAAACAAAAACAAAAACCCATCTGGATGGCTCGCTTAGTTACCGCGCTGATCCCCGAAAATGGCAGTGTTGACTTGATGTTTTTTCTCTCCCTTTCTCGCCGATACGCTTCACCTTAAAGCGTGACAAAAACAATGCCTCCCACTCCATAACAGACCCCGGCAAGAAGCCCTCGCTCTGGCCTGTGGGCTCCTGTTCACTTGTGCCAAACAAGTACGCGTTCACTCGTCGAGGAATGACTCATTGGAACGTTATGTTTTTTTTTCTTTCAAAACCTCGACTTCTTTTTCAGAGAAGCAATATCTTTGTGCTGGTTGTTATCGCAAACGTATCAGTCAGCGTGTAACAACATCTTATTCATTGCACACTGACCACGGCGGCGTCTATCGGCTCCTGTGAGCGACCAGCGCCGAGGAACACCTGAACAATTCGTTTTCACTTTCCTCTGATGGCTGCTTGGCAAGAAAAGGTAATTATTGGTCACTCTGGACTCTTTTAGAGCACAGCTTAAAACTCACCTTTTTACCGCAGATGACTTTTGATTTATGTGTTCATTGTGAGTCTTAAATATTTAGTTTAGATTCCTTTGTGTGCCTCAGTCCCTGTTTCTGTTTTTTTTTTGTTTGTTTTTTTTTTTTTTTTTTTTTTGTTTCTCCTGCGATGAGGTGGCGACTTGTCCAGGGTGTACCCCACATTCCGCCCGATTGTAGCTGAGATAGGCTCCAGCGCCCCCCGCGACCCCGAAGGGAATAAGCGGTAGTAAATGGATGGATGGATGGACTTTTGATTTATGTGTTCATTGTGAGTCTTAAATGTTTAGTTTAGATTCCTTTGTGTGTCTCAGTGCCTGATTCTGTTTTTATTTTTTTATTTTTTTTATTTATTTATATTTTTTATTTTTCTCCTGCGATGAGGTGGCGACTTGTCCAGGGTGTACCCCACCTTCCGCCCGATTGTAGCTGAGATAGGCTCCAGCGCACCCCGCGACCCAGAAGGGAATAAGCGGTACAAATCTAACATAATATTGTGAGAGTCCAGTCCATAGTGGATCTAGCATAATATTGTGAGAGTCCAGTCCATAGTGGATCTAACATAATAGTGTGAGAGTCCAGTCCATAGTGGATCTAACATAATATTGTGAGAGTCCAGTCCATAGTGGATCTAACATAATATTGTGAGAGTCCAGTCCATAGTGGATCTAACATAATAGTGTGAGAGTCCAGTCCATAGTGGATCTAACATAATATTGTGAGAGTCCAGTCCATAGTGGATCTAACATAATATTGTGAGAGTCCAGTCCATAGTGGATCTAACATAATAGTGTGAGAGTCCAGTCCATAGTGGATCTAGCATAATAGTGTGAGAGTCCAGTCCATAGTGGATCTAACATAATAGTGTGAGAGTCCAGTCCATAGTGGATCTAACATAATAGTGTGAGAGTCCAGTCCATAGTGGATCTAGCATAATAGTGTGAGAGTCCAGTCTATAGTGGATCTAGCATAATAGTGTGAGAGTCCAGTCCATAGTGGATCTAACATAATATTGTGAGAGTCCAGTCCATAGTGGATCTGACATAATAGTGTGAGAGTCCAGTCCATAGTGGATCTAACATAATATTGTGAGAGTCCAGTCCATAGTGGATCTAACATAATAGTGTGAGAGTCCAGTCCATAGTGGATCTAACATAATAGTGTGAGAGTCCAGTCAATAGTGGATCTAACATAATAGTGTGAGAGTCCAGTCCATAGTGGATCTAACATAATAGTGTGAGAGTCCAGTCCATAGTGGATCTAACATAATATTATGAGAGTCCAGTCCATAGTGGATCTAGCATTATAGTGTGAGAGTCCAGTCCATAGTGGATCTAACATAATATTGTGAGAGTCCAGTCCATAGTGGATCTAACATAATAGTATGAGAGTCCAGTCCATAGTGGATCTAACATAATAGTGTGAGAGTCCGGTCCATAGTGGATCTAGCATAATAGTGTGAGAGTCCAGTCTATAGTGGATCTAGCATAATAGTGTGAGAGTCCAGTCCATAGTGGATCTAACATAATATTGTGAGAGTCCAGTCCATAGTGGATCTAACATAATATTGTGAGAGTCCAGTCCATAGTGGATCTAACATAATATTGTGAGAGTCCAGTCCATAGTGGATCTAACATAATATTGTGAGAGTCCAGTCCATAGTGGATCTAACATAATATTGTGAGAGTCCAGTCCATAGTGGATCAAGCATAATAGTGTGAGAGTCCAGTCCATAGTGGATCTAACATAATATTGTGAGAGTCCAGTCCATAGTGGATCTAGCATAATAGTGTGAGAGTCCAGTCCATAGTGGATCTAACATAATATTGTCAGAGTCCAGTCCATAGTGGATCTAGCATAATAGTGTGAGAGTCCAGTCCATAGTGGATCTAACATAATAGTGTGAGAGTCCAGTCCATAGTGGATCTAACATAATAGTGTGAGAGTCCAGTCCATAGTGGAACTAACATAATAGTGTGAGAGTCCAGTACATAGTGGATCTAACATAATAGTGTGAGAGTCCAGTCCATAGTGGATCTAACATAATATTGTGAGAGTCCAGTCCATAGTGGATCTAACATAATAGTGTGAGAGTCCAGTCCATAGTGGATCTAGCATAATAGTGTGAGAGTCCAGTCCATAGTGGATCTAACATAATATTGTGAGAGTCCAGTCCATAGTGGATCTAGCATAATAGTGTGAGAGTCCAGTCCATAGTGGATCTAACATAATATTGTGAGAGTCCAGTCCATAGTGGATCTAACATAATATTGTGAGAGTCCAGTCCATAGTGGATCTAACATAATAGTGTGAGAGTCCAGTCCATAGTGGATCTAGCATAATAGTGTGAGAGTCCAGTCCATAGTGGATCTAACATAATAGTGTGAGAGTCCAGTCCATAGTGGATCTAACATAATAGTGTGAGAGTCCAGTCCATAGTGGATCTAGCATAATAGTGTGAGAGTCCAGTCCATAGTGGATCTAACATAATATTGTGAGAGTCCAGTCCATAGTGGATCTAACATAATATTGTGAGAGTCCAGTCCATAGTGGATCTAGCATAATAGTGTGAGAGTCCAGTCCATAGTGGATCTAGCATAATAGTGTGAGAGTCCAGTCCATAGTGGATCTAACATAATATTGTGAGAGTCCAGTCCATAGTGGATCTAACATAATATTGTGAGAGTCCAGTCCATAGTGGATCTAACATAATAGTGAGAGTCCAGTCCATAGTGGATCTAACATAATAGTGTGAGAGTCCAGTCCATAGTGGATCTAGCATAATAGTGTGAGAGTCCAGTCCATAGTGGATCTAACATAATAGTGTGAGAGTCCAGTCCATAGTGGATCTAGCATAATAGTGTGAGAGTCCAGTCTATAGTGGATCTAGCATAATAGTGTGAGAGTCCAGTCCATAGTGGATCTAACATAATATTGTGAGAGTCCAGTCCATAGTGGATCTGACATAATAGTGTGAGAGTCCAGTCCATAGTGGATCTAACATAATATTGTGAGAGTCCAGTCCATAGTGGATCTAACATAATAGTGTGAGAGTCCAGTCCATAGTGGATCTAACATAATAGTGTGAGAGTCCAGTCAATAGTGGATCTAACATAATAGTGTGAGAGTCCAGTCCATAGTGGATCTAACATAATAGTGTGAGAGTCCAGTCCATAGTGGATCTAACATAATATTATGAGAGTCCAGTCCATAGTGGATCTAGCATTATAGTGTGAGAGTCCAGTCCATAGTGGATCTAACATAATATTGTGAGAGTCCAGTCCATAGTGGATCTAACATAATAGTATGAGAGTCCAGTCCATAGTGGATCTAACATAATAGTGTGAGAGTCCGGTCCATAGTGGATCTAGCATAATAGTGTGAGAGTCCAGTCTATAGTGGATCTAGCATAATAGTGTGAGAGTCCAGTCCATAGTGGATCTAACATAATATTGTGAGAGTCCAGTCCATAGTGGATCTAACATAATATTGTGAGAGTCCAGTCCATAGTGGATCTAACATAATATTGTGAGAGTCCAGTCCATAGTGGATCTAACATAATATTGTGAGAGTCCAGTCCATAGTGGATCTAACATAATATTGTGAGAGTCCAGTCCATAGTGGATCAAGCATAATAGTGTGAGAGTCCAGTCCATAGTGGATCTAACATAATATTGTGAGAGTCCAGTCCATAGTGGATCTAGCATAATAGTGTGAGAGTCCAGTCCATAGTGGATCTAACATAATATTGTCAGAGTCCAGTCCATAGTGGATCTAGCATAATAGTGTGAGAGTCCAGTCCATAGTGGATCTAACATAATAGTGTGAGAGTCCAGTCCATAGTGGATCTAACATAATAGTGTGAGAGTCCAGTCCATAGTGGAACTAACATAATAGTGTGAGAGTCCAGTACATAGTGGATCTAACATAATAGTGTGAGAGTCCAGTCCATAGTGGATCTAACATAATATTGTGAGAGTCCAGTCCATAGTGGATCTAACATAATAGTGTGAGAGTCCAGTCCATAGTGGATCTAACATAATAGTGTGAGAGTCCAGTCCATAGTGGATCTAACATAATATTGTGAGAGTCCAGTCCATAGTGGATCTAACATAATAGTGTGAGAGTCCAGTCCATAGTGGATCTAACATAATAGTGTGAGAGTCCAGTCCATAGTGGATCTAACATAATATTGTGAGAGTCCAGTCCATAGTGGATCTAACATAATAGTGTGAGAGTCCAGTCCATGGTGGATCTAACATAATATTGTGAGAGTCCAGTCCATAGTGGATCTAACATAATAGTGTGAGAGTCCAGTCCATAGTGTATCTAACATAATAGTATGAGAGTCCAGTCCATAGTGGATCTAACATAATATTGTGAGAGTCCAGTCCATAGTGGATCTAGCATAATAGTGTGAGAGTCCAGTCCATAGGGGATCTGACATAATAGTGTGAGAGTCCAGTCCATAGTGGATCTAACATAATAGTGTGAGAGTCCAGTCCATGGTGGATCTAACATAATATTGTGAGAGTCCAGTCCATAGTGGATCTAACATAATATTGTGAGAGTCCAGTCCATAGTGGATCTAACATAATATTGTGAGAGTCCAGTCCATAGTGGATCTAACATAATATTGTGAGAGTCCAGTCCATAGTGGATCTAACATAATATTGTGAGAGTCCAGTCCATAGTGTATCTAGCATAATAGTGTGAGAGTCCAGTCCATAGTGGATCTAACATAATATTGTGAGAGTCCAGTCCATAGTGGATCTAGCATAATAGTGTGAGAGTCCAGTCCATAGTGGATCTAACATAATATTGTGAGAGTCCAGTCAATAGTGGATCTAACATAATAGTGTGAGAGTCCAGTCCATAGTGGGTCTAGCATAATAGTGTGAGAGTCCAGTCCATAGTGGATCTAACATAATAGTGTGAGAGTCCAGTCCATAGTGGATCTAACATAATAGTGTGAGAGTCCAGTCCATAGTGGATCTAGCATAATAGTGTGAGAGTCCAGTCCATAGTGGATCTAACATAATATTGTGAGAGTCCAGTCCATAGTGGATCTAGCATAATAGTGTGAGAGTCCAGTCCATAGTGGATCTAACATAATAGTGTGAGAGTCCAGTCCATAGTGGATCTAACATAATATTGTGAGAGTCCAGTCCATAGTGGATCTAGCATAATAGTGTGAGTGTCCAGTCCATAGTGGATCTAACATAATAGTGTGAGAGTCCAGTCCATAGTGGATCTAGCATAATAGTGTGAGAGTCCAGTCCATAGTGGATCTAACATAATAGTGTGAGAGTCCAGTCCATAGTGGATCTAACATAATAGTGTGAGAGTCCAGTCCATAGTGGATCTAACATAATATTGTGAGAGTCCAGTCCATAGTGGATCTAACATAATAGTGTGAGAGTCCAGTCCATAGTGGATCTAACATAATAGTGTGAGAGTCCAGTCCATAGAGGATCTAACATAATATTGTGAGAGTCCAGTCCATAGTGGATCTAATATAATAGTGTGAGAGTCCAGTCCATAGTGGATCTAACATAATAGTGTGAGAGTCCAGTCCATAGTGGATCTAACATAATAGTGTGAGAGTCCAGTCCATAGAGGATCTAACATAATATTGTGAGAGTCCAGTCCATAGTGGATCTAACATAATAGTGTGAGAGTCCAGTCCATAGTGGATCTAACATAATAGTGTGAGAGTCCAGTCCATGGTGGATCTAACATAATATTGTGAGAGTCCAGTCCATAGTGGATCTAACATAATAGTGTGAGAGTCCAGTCCATAGTGTATCTAACATAATAGTATGAGAGTCCAGTCCATAGTGGATCTAACATAATATTGTGAGAGTCCAGTCCATAGTGGATCTAGCATAATAGTGTGAGAGTCCAGTCCATAGGGGATCTGACATAATAGTGTGAGAGTCCAGTCCATAGTGGATCTAACATAATAGTGTGAGAGTCCAGTCCATAGTGGATCTAACATAATAGTGTGAGAGTCCAGTCCATAGTGGATCTAACATAATAGTGTGAGAGTCCAGTCCATAGTGGGGCCAGCAGGAGATCATCTTGAGTGGAGACAGGTCAGCAGCGCAGAGACGTCCCCAACTGATGCACAGATGAGTGGTCCACCCTGGGTCCCCACTTTGGACAGCTAGCGCCTCATCTGTGGTCACCAAATCTGTGCCCCGCCTCTCCACGATGCATGCTTGGTTATGGTTTGAATTCATATCCAACAATTGCAAAAACCACTTGTTATCCTCGATATCGGCTACTGAGTTTAATTTTTTAATGATTTCTGCTCGTGGTGTGCCTCAGGATTTTTTCAAAGAAAAACACGTGCCTTGGTTTAAAAAAGGTTGAAAAACACTGCCCTATTGCGCCGCAGTCTACTCGGTATTTCAACGGAAATCCGTTGAGTTGTTTTCGAAGAAACTGATAGGGAGGCGGTTGTCTGCTCTCATAAGCGCCACTGTCTCTTCATTTCTCTCTCGGAGGGGACGTCTTTGGGATAATTGATTCTATTCGACATGACGAATAGGAAGCCAACGTATTGGCACAGATCAATCCGAAGCGGTATGAGTAGGACGAGGACGGGAGTGAGTGTCTATTTAATCCCTCCTAATTGTTGTAGACAGTCGGGCTCCTCAGGAGAAATGTTCCGCGCGCAAACAGCTCGGACCGATTTAAGAGTTTCTGGGAATGTAAATTAGCTCTTACCTCATCCGGCCTCCGACTATTCCCAAATTGCCCGGACCAAAGATGCTGCATTTAGCACAACACTCGCAAGAATCGTTCATGAGGTTAATCTAATGAGATCCGATGCGTGAGCTCTACAAAAAAAAAAAAAGGCAACTGGAGGACGTCTGGTGGGAGACACAAGCTTGTTATCGCTGTCAGAAAAGGTAAACGTGTAACTTTGAATTGAAAGAACCAAAGTTTGTGATTAGCATGGGGTAAAAACATTGGCAATAACAGCTGTGGTTGTAGACAACGTCCTGGTTTAGTCATTCTTGAACAACTCTGCAAAGGTGCAAGGGTCTAGTCAGGTCTATATTCATACAAAAGGCACACCGGATTATAAGGTGCATTAAAGGCCTACTGAAAGCCACAACTACCGACCACGCAGTCTGATAGTTTATATATCAATGATGAAATCTTAACATTGCAACACATGCCAATACGGTCGGGTTAGATTAGTAAAGTGCAATTTTAAATTTCCCGCGTAATATCCTGCTGAAAACGTCTCGGTATGATGACGTTTGCGCGTGACGTCACGGATTGTTGCGGACATTTTGGGACCAGCTATTAAGTCGTCTGTTTTCATCGCAAAATTCCACAGTATTCTGGACATCTGTGTTGGTGAATCTTTTGCAATTTGTTTAATGAACAATGGAGATAGCAAAGAAGAAAGCTGTAGGTGGGAAGCGGTGTATTAGCGGCCGGCTGCAGCAACACAACCACGTAGCCGGTGTTTCATTGTTTACATTCCCGAAGGATGACAGTCAAGCTTTATCATTGGCTTGTGGAGAACTGGGACAACAGAGACACTTGCCAGGAGGACTTTGAGTTGGATACGCGGTACCGTGAGTACGCAGCTGCGGCTTCCAAACATTTAAACGCTTGCCCGTACGTGCGTGCCGCTATGTGCATGTCACGTACGTAACTTTGGGGACTTTGGGGAAATATATGTGCTGTATGAACTTTGCGCAGGTGAACGGTACTTTGGGCTGTGGGATTGAGTGTGTTGTGCGGGTGTTTGATTTGTATTGGCGGGTTATATGGACGGGAGGGGGGAGGTGTTTGTTATAATTTGTGGCATATTAAATATAAGCCTGGTTGTGTTATGGCTAATAGAGTATATATATGTCTTGTGTTTATTTACTGTTTTAGTCATTCCCAGCTGAATATCAGGTCCCACCCGCCTCTCACAGCATCTTCCCTATCTGAATCGCTTCCACTGCCTTCTAATCCTTCACGCTCACTTTCCTCATCCACAAATCTTTCATCCTCGCTCAAATTAATGGGGAAATCGTCGCTTTCTCAGTCCGAATCGCTCTCGCTGCTGGTGGCCATGATTGTAAACAATGTGCAGATGTGAGGAGCTCCACAACCTGTGACGTCACGCTACTTCCGGTACAGGCAAGGCTTTTTTATCAACGACCAAAAGTTGCGAACTTTATCGTCGATGTTCTCTACTAAATCCTTTCAGCAAAAATATGGCAATATCGCGAAATGATCAAGTAGGACACATAGAATGGATTTGCTATCCCCGTTTAAATAAGAAAAATCGCATTTCAGTAGGCCTTTATAGGGGTCATATTATTTGTATTTTTTCCAAAATGTAAAAGACTTCCTTGTGGTCTACATAACATGTAATGGTGGTTCTTTGGTCAACATGTTGCATGGATTATGTTTCACAGATCATCTTTAAGCCGCTTTCTGACAGTCGCTTCAGGATGCGCCGTTTTGTGGGCGGTCTTATTTACGTGGCTCACCTTCGACAGCGTCTTCTCCCCCGTCATCTTTGTTGTAGCGGTGTAGCGTGCAAGGACGGGAGTGGAAGAAGTGTCAAAAGAGGGAGATAACTGTTTTAATGACATTCAGACTTGACTTCAATCGATAACGGAGCAGTATCTCCTCATCCGTGGCTCACTAGTGCAACAACAACGCAGGAAAAACCGTCCGACCGGAACTCTCTAATAACTAAAGTTCCTCGGGTGAATAATGTACACTCACTATACCGGTATGTTTTAGCGCTTTAATGGCGAGTTTACTGACAGATCTAAGTAGGAACTTTACACTACTTTATATTAGAAATGGCAACAGCGGAGCGTGAATGTCCCATAACAAGAAGATAGAGAAAAAAAAGAAGCTTATCGCTGTCGACACAGAGTACAAAGGCGGACGTGCGCACATTTTCAGGACTTATGCAGATCTCAAATACAGATCAGCAGGTATCAGGAAGTGAGAAAAGTTCCTTTTGCATAATATTGCGAAACAAAACGCCAGATAATATGTCTTACCTTATACACACACCATAATAATACTCTTTTGTGGAAACACAGTACAATCCATCAAGCGGTGCGGCTTCATAACTTACCAAAGTCGTACTAAAACATTTTGATAGATTTTTGAGCGCCGAGTGTAAAGTTCTATGGTCGCAAAGAAACAAACATGTTGGTGTTGTTTACTTGAGTCATATTGCAGTTTACATGTATCTCTTAAGTGTGACTGCCATCTACTGGTCACACTTATCATTACACCATGTACCAAATAAAATAGCTTCGAGGTCGGTAAGCACAACCAAAATTATTCCGTACATTAGGCGCACCGGGTTATAAGGCGCACTGTCGAGTTTTGAGAAAATGAAAGGATTATAAGTGCGCCTTGTAGTCCGAAAAATACGGTATATCAGCAAAAAAAAAAAATCCGGATAATATGGGCTTGCATTTAAAACTGCTAATTAAAGCTCTGAAACAAAAAGTCCTGCAGCGTATGTACTTGTGCAACGTTGGACAGCCAGTTAACATCTAAATATCCTCCAATAAGCACACAAAGTTGGTCTTTACTTCTATTTTAGTATAGTCATTTACAAAAGGTAAACATTGTAAGCGATAGGCTACAAGGAGCCAGCAGCTACACAACAACAAAGACATGTAATAATCAAACAATATTGTCTAAAACAGCACATTTGTCATATAAACAAGTAATAGATAGTCATTGTTCAATGTTACTTACACAAAAAAAGTCTCCAAAGCAGACGTGTATTAAAAAGTATCCAGTAACAAACGTGTCCACATCGGTCAACTTACTGTATGTATGGATGTATGTATACCTGCAAAGTCATTTTTATAAATACTCTATACACAGTACAGGCCAAAAGTTTGGACACAGTAGAAAAGTCTGAATCTTAAACAGGAACAAGAGAGAATTTGTTACAAGAGTTTATTCACTCATAAGCAGATGGTACAAAGTTGGATTGGGTTGTCATGATTGCAGACAGTGTCACCGGAGACGTTAGATGGTGCACCCTCGTGAAGGAATTAAGAAAGGTCCTCCCTTGTTATTTATGCGCTCCCTGATGGTCTGATCCCAGCATAACAACTACTTATGTAACTGTACAATGTCCAACATCACCCCACAAAAAGAACTAGTACTTTGTCAGGGCAACATGACCTGACATGTCATGTTCTTCCTAATGTATTTAGGTGAAAGTTACCCAAAACAGATTTAGGACAGAAATTTGCCACCGCATCTAAAACAGCACATTTGTCATATTAACAAGTAATAAACAGTAATAAACAAAGTCTCCAAAGCAGACGTGTATTAGAAAGTATCCAGTAACAAACGTGTCCACATCGGTCAACTTACTGTATGTATGGATGCATGTATACATGCAAAGTCATTTTTTATAAATACTCTAATTACAGTACAGGCCAAAAGTTTGGACACACCTTCTCATTCAACAGGCTTTCTTTATTTTCATGACTATTTACATTGTAGATTTTCACTGAAGGAATCAAACTACGAATGAGCACATGTGGACTTATGTACTTAACAAAAAAAAGGAAAATAACTGAAAACATGTTTTATAGTCTAGTTTCTTCAAAATAGCCACCGTTTGCGCTAGAGATGTCCGATAATGGCTTTTTTGCTAAAATCCGATATTTCGATATTGTCCAACTCTTAATTACTGATTCTGATATCAACCGATACCGATATATACAGTCGTGGAATTAACACATTATTATGCCTAATTTTGTTGTGATGCCCCGCTGGATGCATTAAACAATGCAACAAGGTTTTCCAAAATAAATCAACTCAAGTTATGGAAAAAAATGCCAACATGGCGCTGCCATATTTATTATTGAAGTCACAAAGTGCTT
>NC_084736.1:10291112-10296112 GCF_033978785.1 Entelurus aequoreus | reverse complement strand
TCGTCTTTGTTGTAGCGGTGTAGCGTGCAAGGACGGGTGTGGAAGAAGTGTCAAAAGATGGAGCTAACTGTTTTAACGACATTCAGAATTTACTTCAATCAATAACGGAGCAGCATCTCCTCATCCGTGGCTCACTAGTGCAACAACAATGTCGGAAATGTGTCCCGTGAAAAACCGTCCGACCGGAACTCTCTAATAACTAAAGTTCCTCGGGTGAATAATGTAAACTCACTACACCGGTATGTTTTAGCGCTTTCATGGCGAGTTTACTGACAGATATAAGTAAGAACTTTACACTACTTTATATTAGAAATGGCAACAGCGGAGGGTGAATGTCCCATAACAAGAATATAGTGAAAAAGAAGAAATGTATAGACTACGGTGGCGGACGTGCGCAACTTTTTAGGACTTATGCAGATCTCAAATACACATCAGCAAGTACCATAAGGTAAGAAAAGTTGGTTTTGCATAATATTGCGAGACAAAACGCCAGATCATATATAAATACCGCAATTTTGCGGTCCTTATAGATTATGTTTTACAGCGTCTTCTTCCTGTCATCTTTGTTGTAGCGGTGTAGCGCGCAAGGACGGGAGTGGAAGAAGTGTCAAAAGATGGCGCTAACTGTTTTAATGACATTCAGACTTTACTTCAATCAATAACGGAGCAGCACCTCCTCATCCGTGCCTCACTAGTGCAACAACAATGTCTTAAATGTGTCCCGTGAAAAACTGTCCGGGCGGAACTCTCTAATAACTAAAGTTCCTTGGGTGAATAATGTAAACTCACTACACCGGTATGTTTTAGCGCTTCCATGGCGAGTTTACTGACAGATATAAGTAAGAACTTTACACTATGTTTTATTAGAAATGGCAACAGCGGAGGATGAATGTCCCATGACAAGAATATAGAGATGGGGTTTTATTTTTATTTTTTTTCATAAAGAAATACAATCATGTGTGCTTACGGACTGTATCCCTGCAGACTGTATTGATCTATATTGATATATAATGTATATATTGTGTTTTTTATGTTGATTTAATAAAAATAAAAAAAATAAAAAAAATAAAAACAATTGTATTTCTTGTGCGGCTCGGTACCGGTTGGGGACCACTGTAGTACAGTAAACTGACAGTTAATATTTAAACATTTAACATTTCTAACAATTTTGAACAGAAATAGTTCATGCACATTCAGATAAATTCCTCAAAATTACAATTAAATTTTTTTTGGCCGGGGGCCGGGCTGTATATATGCGCACTAATTGACTGAAAGAGCACGCACTTGGCGCGATGATGTCATGTTATCGATGGAAAAATGCATTTTTAGACAATATGATTTGCCTGAGTGGCTAGGAGACCCCGAGAGTAACAAGCGGTTGCCTTGTTGCCTTTCCATTAAGAACAATAAATTAGTTTTTAGTATAAGTTTGCTGGTTTCAAGAAATGTACTGCCGAGCGCATATCATTATGTCAAAATAATGGTACTAGCATTTACTTCATTTGAGAATATTTTCAACATATTGAGCAAAAAGGTGTCTTTTTTTTTTTCTACCAAGAAAAGTGCACTTGTTATTAGTGAGAATATACTTATTTGAATGTATTTTTGGGTTCATTGAGGTTAGCTAATTTCGCTTGTTTTGGAAATCCTTGACAAACCGAATTTTCTTGTTCTATTGGCAGATAATTTTGCTTAGTTCAAATAAAATACCCCTCATTTTTGTATAATTTTTTCTTGTTTTTGAACACTGACTTTTTGCAGTGTACCCATGATCCTAAGTAGAAAAGGCCAAGGCCAAGTAGAAAAGGAATGGGCAGCTCTCTCGATCATTGGCAAAGTACCGTATTGCAAGTTTGCGATTGTGTGGTTTGAATGTGGTCGTTGAAGGGAAAACTCTTTCAAGTCTCTCTGCAATCTGCAGATATGTTTAATTTCCCTAACAGGGGGCCGAGGAGTAAGCACAGTTCCCCACTGTCAAGAGACAAACACGATCCAGAGGGAAATTACCCATCAGGAAGGCAATACTGTTACTTGAGATGCAATTACCAGGCCACTTGCAAGATCCCCCAGCCTAGAAAGCGATGGCATGTGTGTGTGTGTGTGTGTGTGTGTGTGTGTGTGTGGTCGATATGTGCATAACCGCATCTTATGTTTTGCAGGCTAAATTGGATTCTTTGCTGGAGAAGAGTTCATTTGGAACATGTCCAAGATGCAAATGATTAATGTGTCTATAGGGTTACCATTTCAGGTGCGAGACAAGGTGGACGTATACACTGCAATAACTGAAACCTAAGTAAGATGAAATATCTCAAATAAGGGTGATATTTGCCTATTTTCTGTCTGATAGGATAATTCTTCTCACTGAGCAGATTTTATGTTAGAGTGTTTTACTTGTTTTAAGGGTTTTTTAATGATCCTAGTAAGATATTACAGCTTGTTGCTGAGATTTGATGACTTATATTGAGTAAAACATGCTTGAAACTAAAATATCAACTGTTGCAAAGCTGTGTCATCAACACTCACAAGTATAAAAGTACTTTTTTAAAGTAATAATTTCTTACTTCAAGCATGAAAAAAAAAATGATGCCGAGCGCATATCATTATGTCAAGATAATGGCACGAGCATTTACTTAATGTAAGAATATTTTTCAACATTTCGAGCAAAAATGTCTCTTTTTCAGTGGCCTAGTGGTTAGAGACCGGGCTATCTGTTCGGCCGCTCCCAGTCTGTGGAACACTCTCCCTGACCACCTGAGGGCACCACAGACTGTGGATGCTTTTAAAAAAGGGCTTAAAAACCCTTCTTTTTAAAAAACCCCTTTTTTTTTTTTAGATATATGCATACTAGTTCTAGCTATTTGGCTGTCCTAGTTTTTATTTTTAATAATTTTGTATTATCTTTTTAATACACTGTAGCACTTTGAGGTTGTTTACTCAATGTAGTGAAGCTCTGGAACAGCCTTCCCCTCCACATTAGGTCAGCCCGGAGCCTGGGGGTCTTCAAAACCCTCCTTAAGACCTACCTCTTCTCGCTGGCCTTTGACCCGAGCTGAGTCCGCCCACTAGGCCACCATTTCTAGTCCCCCCCCCCTCCCACCCCTTCGCTTTAGTTGTATTTTTCAATTTGTAGCACTTTTATTATTATTATTATTTTTTTTTTATTCTGCAAATTTTTTAAAACTTTTTATTCGACCCCTTTTACCGTATTGCATTTGCATTATCTTGTTTAGCACACTCATTGTTTATGTTCTTTGTTTGTTTTTTTTTGTTTTGCTTAGTTGTTGTTTTTTTGTTGTTGTTTTTTTGTTTTTTTTGTTTTTTGTTTGCTCCATGCTTTTTTAACCTGTAAAGCACTTTGGTGCAATCTAAAAATGTGTTGAAAATGTGCTATATAAATAAAGTTGACTTGACTTGACTTGACATATTTATATAGCGCTTTTTCTCTAGTGACTCAAAGCACTTTACATAGTGAAACCCAATATCTAAGTTACATTTAAACCCGTGTAGGTGGCGCTGGGAGCAGGTGGGTAAAGTGTCTTGCCCAAGGACACAACGGCAGTGACTAGGATGGCGGAAGCGGGGATCGAACCTGGAACCCTCAAGTTGCTGGCACGGCCACTCTACCAATCCGAGCTGTACCGTAAAAAAGTGCTTTTTACAAATAAAATCTATTATTATTGTTATTATTAGAGTGTCCGCCCTGAGATCGGTAGGTTGTGAGTTCAAACCCCGGCCGAGTCATACCAAAGACTATACAAATGGGACCCTTTACCTCCCTGCTTGGCACTCAGCATCAAGGGTTGGAATTGGGGGTTGAATCACCAAAAATGATTCCCGGGCGCGGCTACCGCTGCTGCTCACTGCTCCGCTTACCTCCCAGGGGGTGAATAAGGGGATGGGTAAAATGCAGAGGAGACATTTTACCACACCTAGTGTGTGTGTGACTATCATTGGTACTTTAACTTTAACTTTTTTTTTCTACCAAGAAAAGTGCACTTGTTATTAGTGAGAATAAACTTATTTTAAGGTATTTTTTGGTTCATTGAGGTTAGCTAATTAGGAACCGAACGTCCCTTTGGGACAGAGGACCCTATTGAATTTCTAGCGTTGTATTCTTTCTTTCTTTATTATTATACCGCCGCCTCTTTGAGCTGTAATTTGACCCCCTTAACATGCTTCAGAACTCACCATATTTGACACACACATCAGGACTGGTGAAAATTTGCGATCTAACCAAAAAACCTAGCCCCAAAACTCAAAATTGCGCTCTAGCGCCCCCTGGGAAGAAGACACAGACAAAACTGCCTGTAACTTCCAGTAGGAATGTCGTAGAGCAGGGGTCACCAACGTGGTGCCCACGGGCACCAGGTAGC
The DNA here is from genome assembly GCF_033978785.1 of Entelurus aequoreus. Classification (NCBI taxonomy): domain Eukaryota; kingdom Metazoa; phylum Chordata; class Actinopteri; order Syngnathiformes; family Syngnathidae; genus Entelurus; species Entelurus aequoreus. The sequence goes on along the minus strand of NC_084736.1, from coordinate 10,291,739 downwards.
CCGTAAGGACCAGATGAGTAGCCCGCTGGCCTGTTCTAAAATTAGCTCAAATAGCAGCACTTACCAGTGAGCTGCCTCTATTTTTTAAATTGTATTTATTTACTAGCAAGCTGGTCTCGCTTTGCCCGACATTTTTTATTCTAAGAGAGACAAAACTCAAATAGAATTAGAAAATCCAAGAAAATATTTTAAAGACTTAGTCTTCACTTGTTTAAATAAATTCATTATTTTTTTACTTTGCTTTATAACTTTCAGAAAGACAATTTTAGAGAAAAATACAACCTTAAAAATGGTTTTAGGATTTTTAAACACATATACTTTTTTACCTTTTAAATTCCTTCCTCTTCTTTTCTGACAATTTAAATCAATGTTCAAGTAAATTTATTTTTATATTGTAAAGAATAATAAGTACATTTTAATTTCATTCTTCATTTTAGCTTCTGTTTTTGCGACGAAGAATATTTGTGAAATATTTCTTCAAACTTATTATGATTAAAATTCAAAAACATTATTCTGGCAAATCTAGAAAATCTGTAGAATCAAATTTAAATCTTGTTTCAAAGTCTTTTGAATTTCTTTTAAAATTTTTGTTCTGGAAAATCTAGAAGAAATAATGATTTGTCTTTG